>NW_007251214.1:543289-563700 GCF_000164805.1 Carlito syrichta
GCCAAAGTTGCCCAGGCGGGTCTCGAACCCGCGGGCTCAGGCAATCCACTCACCTCAGCCTCTCAAAGGTGCGGGATTACAGACTGAGCTACCGAGCCCGGCTTTTTTAAAAGAATTATTGTATAGATGAGGTCTCGCCAAGTTGCCCAGGCGGATCTCGAACCCACGGGCTCAGGCAATTCACTCACCTCAGCCTCCCAAAGCGCGGGATTACAGGCTGAGCCACCAAGCCCGGCTCAGAATAGTTTTAAGATGGGGAGCACTTAAAATGAAAACTCAAATGCCAGATGAGAAGATTCTGAATTATACTAAGTATGAGATACACAGTAGTTATATTTGACAATTTGAGGTTTGAGAAATGAAATTCAGATGGCATAAGAAATGAAATATTTAATGTGGAGGGTGTTAGAAACTTTAATGAAAATTATAAACAATGCCAAAAGACATAAAGTTCAAGAATATATAATACTGATACACAGCCATAAATAGATTTATTTTTATTAAAATGTTGAGGCCTACAATGTATTGATTCATTTATAGGGGGAAAGAAAACATAGTAATGCATTGTAATCTAAAAAGTTTATTAGTAAAGTTGGAACTGGTGCAGTGTCTCATGTCTATAATCTCAGCACTTTGGGAGGCTGAGGAGGGAAGATTGCTTGAGCCCAGGAGTTCGAGACCGGCCTAGGTAACATAGGGAAAACTTGTCTCTTAAAATAAATGAATACATGATAATTGGGTGTGGTAGAATGGAGGTGTGTGCTACTCAGGAGCCTGAGGCAGAATAATAACCTGAGCAAAGAAGTTTGAGGCTGTGCTGACCTACGTTTGTGCCACTGCTCTCCAGCCTGGACAATAGAGTGAGACCTCTATGCAAAAACAAACAACGACAGCAAAAGAGATTATTAGTGATGTATTACTTTAGGTATACATGAATATTGCTGAGTATCTCAAAGTCGAACTGAAAATAAAAGCATCAAATTACTTTGAAAATGGAAATTGGAGGACCTAGTTAAAAAAATAAGGATATAGATAGACAAAATACATTAAGAAAGTAATTTATGAAATAGTAAGACACTCAGAATAGCAACTGATACATTAAAAAATGATTCAAAAAATATTAAGTGCAATAATAATGAGAAAAAGTAGAAAGAAAAGAATAGGGGAAGAGAAGAATCAAATTGGGAAGGAAGAAAATTTAAAGAAGCAAGCAAGAAAAGACAAGAAAAAAGAGATAGTATTAACAATATGTCCCTCATATTCCTTTTTTAATCATCTTGTGTTGTATGACACTTTTTAATGTTTATTTTATAGTGATAGTCAATGCTATTTTATACTTTTTATGCTTGTCTACAATCTTTAAAAATAATATGAGCAGCTGGGCTCGGTGGCTCAGCCTGTAATCCCGCGCCTTTGAGAGGCTGAGGTGAGTGGATTGCCTGAGCCCGTGGGTTCGAGACCCGCCTGGGCAACGAGACCTCATCTCCACAATAAATCAAAACATCAGCCAGGCGTAGTAGCGCATGCCTGTAATTCCGGCTACTTGGAAGGCTGAGGTGGAAGGATCGCCAGAGCCCAGCAGTTCGAGGCTGCGGTGGCCGGGAGCGGCCACTGCACTCCAGTCTGGGCGACGGAGTGAGACTCCAACTCAAAAAAATAAAAATTAAAAAAATAAAAATAATAATAATAATAATATGAGGAGCAAGTTATGTGTCAGGAAGAAGTTTGTTATATTTATTAAAAGATAGTTATCATAATTTCTATAGAAATACAGACTTTTTGCATACCTGATTTTATTAATCTGGGAATTCTTTGCAGATGAGATAAAAAATGAAGTGCGGGTGTTTGATAAACACTTCACATGTAACATGTGAAATGCCATAGTATAAAATACTATAGTAGGCCATCTGTCTAGTCTAACTCTATGGGACACAATTTACATTTATAAATTGTCATCATAAGAACTTGTTCACTGCTGTGGCCTCACAGAAATTCAAATTGTCCTCCTTTACTGGTTTAGTCATTTTAATTTTTTCTTAGTATTAAAATATTCTATTGTGATATAATTCACAACAAAATGCATCAATTTTAAATGCACATTTTGATCAGTTTTTATGATTTATATCATCAAGTATGTTACCACCACCACATACATCATTAATATGGAACAGTTTTCTCACCATAAACAGTGCCTTTTCAGTCAATACCTCTGGTTAGGCCCGTCTCCTGCTCTTAGGAAGAGACTAAACAATTTTAATTAATTACATTGCATAAATGTTACATTTTAGATGATTAGTCATACATATACAAAGTCTAAAAACATTAGGTTAGTTGATGTAATAAAATTTTATGGCATATGCAAATTATGAAAAAATTGAGTAAAGTGATGACCTTAATCAGATTTATGTATTTATTTTCTTTTTGTATCTTCTATCTCTCTTATCTTTTTCATCTCACTTTTCTGTCTCTGTCTCTGTCTCTCTCTGTGTTTCTCTCTCTGTCTCTCTCCCTCTCTCTTTATTTTTCTCTCTCACACACACACGTTTGATCTCACTATTTAAAGAAATCTTATTTTTTTATTAGACAATATTGAGGGAGGTTATAAATCAGGTCTACTTATAGCAATAAAATTTGTTATTAGATCAGACTCTGGTCAACACGACTTCTCATTGTAAACAATTCTGTTAAGCTTGTTCCTTTTTTCAGTAACTGGTGTTTATACAATATTAATTTTATTTGCAGATAAAAATAATCTCTAAACTAAGTATACAGACATAGTTATTGTTATTATTCAATATATCCAAATTATTTCCAGCCATTCTGCTTTATTCAGTACGCAGTGTTCAGTCACAGTTAAAAAATAGAAATCTACTTGTTCAGAGGAAGGACATTCTATTGGAATATTGTTTCTACTAACGGTTCACTATTCTATATTTTTTTCTATAATTTCTTTTCCTTGGTATTATTCATCTTTTTATCCATTTTTATTTCATTACATTCCAAGTCTTTCTTTTTGTGTAAAACACTTAACACACATGGACCATATAAACCATCTTGTTACTCATGCAAGACATGGCAATGGTATTTAGATTAGAACATTTTTTAATATATTTGTTTATAATGCTTACATTTGCATACCAATAGGTTCAGTATTACCATCTCCCTCTCACAGACGAAGAAAAGGAGTCATGGCAACAGGATACAGCTTGCCCAAGTTTACATATATTCAAACCTGTTTCTTTATAATTTTGAAATTCAAACCGTTTCCACCACGGCTAATTATCTTCATATATATCAGAAGAACGAGTAAATGATGTAATTCCAAGCCCTGCTAACAGTTTTTATCATACTAAACAAACAGTAGCCAATTTAGAAAACAATATGTGTCATTCATATAAATCCCATTAGTAAAAAAGAAGCAAGATAAGTAATAAGATACTACTTTATGTATTTTTTAAGATTAAGACATTGATATTGTAAATCTGCACAAAAAGCAAGTTGCATTCTCTAAGTAGGAACTTCAATTTTCATAAACAAATAATGTAGAATGAATACAAAGTGATATCTATTCTGTAATGATGTATCTTTTAAGAACATAAATGCATTATTTAATTGGCAAACGTCATCTTGATCAGTTTTCCTGGGACAAGTAATTATTCAAATGTCTATTTTCCTTCTGGAAAATTTTAACCTTATCCATGTGATTTGTTATTATTATCAGAACAAAATGTACCATTGTCATAGCAATATGTATTTCCCAGACATTTCAAGGTATATGTTTACAATAAAATAATGTATTCTAAAAACCACATATTGAAATATGTTTTATTACATCTTTTTGCGTATATATATGATGAACTTTTATATAGACAGAGATATATAGAAAGTTTCATGTAAGCATAATACATATTCAGAAAATCAAAAATTTTTAAGTGGACAACAAAGTAAAATTCCACAGTGAACACATCTTTGTAATTAAGTAGAACCCTAACAGGAAATGAAATATCAATACCTAAGGAAATTGTCTTGTACCTTTTCCTAATTATTAAGCCAGTTTACAACAAAGATAATCAGTAGATTGAATTATTTCATCTTTAAGTTATTTTAAAAATTTTTTGCAGCCTATATACATGAAATCATACAGGACACAAAATCTTGATGTGACATCTTTTCTCACATTATAGTTGAGATTCGCCCATGTTGTCGTGTATAGCAATATTTTGTTCATTCTCACTGATCTATTTTATTGTAGCATGTGAATATTCCAAAAGACACTTATCCATTTTATGGATTTCAGACATTTGAATAATTTCCAGTTTTTGTCTGTTGCAAAGAAAACTGCCATGAACATGCTAATATGTATTTTTGATTCCATATATATGTAATTTTTGAATATGAAACTAAAAGGAACTATTGGGTCATAGGGTATGTGTATTTCCATCTCTAGTATGTACTGCCAGTTTTTCAAACTGCTTGTTCTAATTTGCTAAGTTTCACTTTTTCCCCAAATCTTGAAATAATCAGTTTTATAAAATTTACTCAATATCATGACCATTTCCTAATGCGAAATCATAGTGAGTATTCTTATATAGTATCAGTCATTTAGACATCTTCTTTTATGCAATTTCTAAACAAAGATTTTTGCCTTTGTATATCAGATTTACTACTATTTCCTTATTAATTTTATGAGTTTTATTTATGTGGTTATATAAAGTTTTTACAGTATAATTGGCATAAATGAACGATAGATATTTAAAGTATACAATTTGATGTGTTTTGACATATGTATATACTATTGAAACCATTATGGCAATCAAAATAATGAGTACGTCTGTCACCCACAAAAATCTCCTCGTGATCCTATGTAATCCCTCACACCAACTCTTCCACCCTCACTTCTGGTCTTTAAGCAACAACTGAGCTGTTTTCTGTCACTATGGATAAGCTTGCATTTTTATAATTTTATGTGAATGAATCACGCAGTATATACTCACTCTTTTTGTTTAGCTTCTTTCACTCAGTACAATTTAGAGATTCACCTATATTGCTGCATATACCAATAGGTTATTACTACTGGAGAGTTATTGTTTAATGGTAATGGAGTTTTAGTTTGAAAGATGAAAAATATTTAGAGATGAGCTGCATAACAATGTTAATATGCTTGACACTAGAGAACTGTATTTTAGAAATGGTTGAGATGGAAAATTTCATGTTATGTATGCTAGTCACAATAAAAAACAAAAACAAAAACAAAAATCTTTCTTTTTTAGATTAAAAATGGTGGATTTAACTAAAACGTGAAGGACTAGAGAAAGGTCAGTTTTGCAAGGATATAGTAGAAGCAATTGTTCTATCTCTGGCCATCTTTGAATTTTAAAATGCTTGTTAGAGAGACAAGAATTGAGATCAGTTCACAGATGGAGAATCACATTTGAAGCACAATGGAGAGGGCAGGCTGCAGATACAAATCTAATAGTCAACAGTACCTACATAATATTTAAAACCATAGATCTAGATGAGATCACCTACAGGTAAAGTACAGACTGAGAAGAAAACAGGGACCAAGACCAGTCAAGAAATATGCCATAGTTATTACACAGGCAGAGGAAAAAAAGCCAGCAAATTAGCCTGAGATTGAAAGATCTAAGTGATGTGAGGGACATTAAGAGAATGCCGTGCCATTAAAGTCAAGAGAAGAGAATGTTTTAAAAAGGATCAAATAAAATGAGAACACTTTTAATGACCTGAGGGATATGAATGTTTGTAAAACTGAGTTGAAAATATATTGGAAAGTGAGAAAATAAATCTGTTGAGATGTTTTCCAATGTAGAAATATGATTGCAAGAAAAACAAGTGAGGTAGTAGTAGACTTTTATCTTTAAATGCATAGAAATATTAAAACTTGTCTTTCCATTGATGAGGATAAATCAGTGCAGAAAGAGTAACTGATGTTTAGAGAGAAGAGTTAGTATGAGAAAGTTTCTTGGGCATCTGAAATAAATTATGGATGAAGTTCAAAAGAGTTTGGTAAGTAGTTGGGGTGGGTTGGGATAGCGAGACTCTCCATACGAGAGTTAATATCTTCTCAGTGAAGTTTAAGGCAATTCTATCCCTTGTAATTAAGAAGATTTTCTGCAGTGGTGAGTGCTCATTTTATATTCATGACCAATAATGTAAAGTAGTAACAGTCATCAGGACTTTTTTTTTTTTTTTTTCTCCAGGAATATTCAACCTGCTTCTACAACACAATGAGTGGTGGAAATTTTAGTTTAATCACTGTTGAAGTTTACATCAAATCTGCATCCACATTAATGGAAAATTATGTTTAAAAAAAATAACCTATGTAATAACATGAAACTATAATTATGGCCTTGAGTTAAATAACACAAATTAAAATCAATGGGAATACAAGCATACCTCAAACATATTAAGAGTTTGGTTCCAGATCACTGCAAAGCAAACATTGCAGTAAAGCAAGGCACACAGATTTTAGGTTTCCCAATGCATATAAACATTATGTTTATGCTGTACTGTAGTCTATTAAATATGCAATAGAAATGTATCTAAAAAGCAATATATGTACCTTAATTAAAACATACTTTATCGCTAAAGCATAACAAGGATCATCTGAGCAGTGGGGGAGGGACTCTCTGCTTACTTCAGTGTTGATTAGGTGGTAGTTACTGCAGGTTGGGGGCACTGTGGCATTTCCTGAGAGTAAAACAACAATAAAGTTTGCCACATTGATTGACTCTTTTCTTCTACAAAAGATTTAATAGCATTTTATTCATTTCTAGAATTTCCTTCATAATTGAAGTCAATCCTCTCAAACCCCTGCTACTTCATTGTGTAACTAGGTTTATACAATATTCTAAATTATTTGATGTCATCTCAATAATGTTCATAGCATCATCACCAGAAGTAAGTCTCAATTCAAAAAAAAATATTTTCTTTGGTCCTCCATAAGAAATAACGCTTCATCTGTTCACATTTGATCATGAGGTTATAACAATTCATTCACGTCTTCAGGCTCTACTTCCAATTTTTGTTCTCTTGCTATTTCCACAAATTCTGCAATTACTTTCTCCCTTGAAGTCTTGAGCCTCTCAAGATCATCCATGAAGGTTGGTATCCACTTCTTAAAAACTCCTGTTAGTGTTGATATTTTGATCTCTTTATATGAATCGCAAATGTTCTTAATGGCATCTAGAATAGTGAATTATTTCCAGAAATTTTTCAAGTTGCCTAGATTATGTAGTAGATGAACTATCTATATCTGCTATAGCTTCCCAAGTGTATATCGTAAGTAATAAGCCTCAAAATTACTCCCTGATCTGTGGGCTTCAGGATAGATGCTGTATTAGTAAACATGCAAACAACATGAATCTCCTTGTGCCTCTCAATTAGCGATCTCTGGTGACTAGGTGTGTTGTCTCAGAAAAAAAAAATTAAAAGAATTTTAGAATTCTTTTAATTTTTTTTTTGAGCATAGCTCTCAACAATGGACTTAAAATATTAACTAAACTGTGTTATAGTTTTCTGTAATTAAGACAAAGGTATATTTTATGATTTTTATCTATGAATTTATACCATAATTCATGGTCACTGCTGTTCTAACAAATTTATATTTGGGGCTCATTATTTTTATTTCTACATTAAAATTTACATTATGAAAGTCAGGAGGATATTTATCTGATTTATCACTGTATCCTCCAAACTTAACAAACTGATAATTGAGTCCGGTCGTCTGGCTCTTCTCCGCCTGTACCATGAGCTTCACTCACTCTGTCACCTTCTCCACCAACTACCTACCGGTCCTTGGTTATCCAGTCACTCTGCCTCCAGCCCACCAGCAGTGTGGTCAGTCACCGGCTGCTGGGCTCCCATATCTGTGTCCCACGTCACCAGTTTCCATGGCAGCCGGGTTCTGGGGGCCTGGCCGCGGGGATGGCTGGGAGTCTGGGGGTCGTTCAGAGCAAAAAGGAGACCCCACAAGAGCTGAACGACCACCTGACCTCCTACCTGGAGAAGATGAGGAGCCTGGAGACTGAGGACTGGAGGCTGGAGAGCAAAATCCAGGAACAACTACAGAAAAAGGGACCCCAAGTCAGAGAATGCGGCATGACTTCAAGACCATTGAGGACCCAAGGGCTCAGATCTTTGCAACTTCTGTGGACAATGTCTGCATCGTTCTGCAGATTGGCAACACGCATCTTGCTGCTGATGACTTTAGATCTTGAGACAGAGCTGACCACACGCCAGTCCGTGGGGAGCGACATCTATGTGCTTTGCAAGGTTAATAATGACACCAATGTCACACGGCTGCAGCTGGGGACAGAGATCAAGACTCTCAAGGAGGAGCTGCCCTTCATGAAGAAGAATCTCGAGAAGGAAGAAAAAAGGCTTGTATGCCCAGATTGCCAGCTCTGGGTTGACCGTGGATGTAGACATCCCCAAATCTCAGGACCTCAGCAAGATCATGGCGGACATCCGGGCCCAGTATGATGAGCTGGCTCAGAACAGAGAGAAGCTGGGCAAGTACTGGTCCCAGAGGATAGAGGAGAGCACCACAGTGGTCACCACGCAGTCCACGGAGATTGGAGCTGTCAAGATGTCTCTCATGGAACTGAAACGTACAGCCCAGTTCTTGGAGATCGACCTGGACTCCATGAGAAACCTGAAGGCAAGCTTGGAGAGCGGCTTGAGGGAGGTGAAGGCCCACTACACCATGCAAGTGGAGCAACTCAACTGCACCCTACTGCACCTGGTGTCTGAGCTAGCACAAACCCGGGGAAGAGAGCCAGCGCCAGGCCCAAGAGTACCAGGCCCATCTGAACATGAAGGTCAAGCTGCAGGTGGAGACCTTCACCAACCGCCGCCAGCTGGCGGATGGCGAGGACTTCAATCTCGGTTATGTCCTGGACTGCAGCAGCTCCAGTAAGACCATCCAAAAGACCACCACCCGCAGGATTGTGGATGACAAATTGGTGTCTGAGACCAATGACACCAAATTTATGAGGAAGCGGGAGCAGAGTACTCTTCCGAGAAGCAGGAGGCCAATAAAAATTTCAGAGTTAACAACAACAACATCAAAAACTTAGCAAATTGCCGATCACCTAGTAAATGACCTAATTTCAATACTTTTGCATCTCAAGGAATAGGGAGAACCGAGAAGAGGGAGAGAGACGAGGAATGGTTGGTCAATGGAAATGTCTGAACACACACATTGTTTGTTAATTAAATTTGCCATGATGTCCCAGAATAATTACAATAGTAAAATCAAAGGTCACTGATCACAAATCACCATAATAAATATAATAATAATAGAAGAGTTTGAAATACTGTGAAAATGGCCAAAGAGTGACACAGAAATATGCAGTGAACACATGTTGTTGAAAAAATTGTGTCAACAAATTTATTTAATGCGGGGTTACCAAAAACCTCTAATTTATAAAAATGCAAGATCTGCAAAGAGTAACTAAACAAAATGCAATAGAGTAAAGTGAGTCCATACTTGGAGAAAGACTTAAAATGACAAGAATATAGACATGTTCTAAGTCATCTACCATAATGCCTTAGGACTGTTTTTATTTTTTGTCTTCATTGTTTTTTAATGTATCTATTTCAGAAGGGGAGCTGTTAATAATAAATTGTGGTGGTTAATAAATTTGCTCATCCAAGTGTGTCACATGATGGTTGAGCTGTTCCTAACCTCATTATCTGATTAACAATTTAATATGATTATTTGTATATGTGTATGTTTACATATGTGTATGCGTGTATATAAATACTATATATTAAAAAATAACTAATAAAAAGTTGACACTTTTCTTAAAATATGAACACTAAAGATTTCAAAATCATTCTTTAATGGTTAGCAAAATATTTTCAGAAAAAACTATTTTATATTTTAATGAATAATGACAAAATATGCATACCTTAAAGATCTTTTTACCTAATAATCAGTTTATGCCATGATTTATGGCTACCAATACTTTCTAACCAAATTTGTATCTTAGGCTCATTTTTTTCAATCTCTACATTGAAAATTACATGAAAATAAAAAGGAAAATTACATGAAGAAATAAAGGTATTTATCTTATTCACTACTATATCCTCAGAACTTAACAAAGAATCTGTCACTTAGTAGATACTCAATAGTGATTCTTAAATTAAAAAGTATATATTTAACATAAAATTATACATGATTATCATTTTACAGTTTATTTGTAAATAATTTTCAAAATAATTAGGTATAATTGTCAAAATTTTTATTTCTCATTTCAAATTATTAAGCAAAATCACACAATCTTTTTATCCTTAAATATATCGTATTAGAAAAAGGGTGTTTGAACATAGTTGAACAACATCAGATGATCCACCAGTATAGAATTTTTTCATGTCTTTATTCTCTGAGTCTTTGCTTTCTCATGTAAAAAGCCAAAAAATAATGCCATTTTCACTGTTTTAACAAAATTATTAAATAAGAAAATGTTAGTGTACAGTCTTATGAAGGCAATTGTTATGTAATAATAAGAATAATAGTTGATTTATACCAACCTTTAAAAAACAGTGTGGACCACGTCCCCCATACCTTGACTCTCTAAGTAACATCATTAGAAGTTTGAAGACATCTGTTTTTTTAGAAGATTAATATATATCAGCCTGCAGTGAACTGAATTATAATCAAAATCTTTAAATGGCACTGATATTTATAAATATGAATAAGAACGTGTCAGTTTTCAAGATTTTTGAATTATTTTAAATTTCATTAAGTATAAAATTTAAAAGATTAATACATAGAACTTTACACTTATAGAATATCTAAAAATTTTACTTGATATAAAAGACATAAATTGTCAGACTTTGTAATTTTTACATATTGATAAAATTATAATTTAGTCCGATAATTGTTTTGTTATACATGCTTAATTTTTATGCATGATGAAAAATAAAATATCAGATATGAAACTGCAAAAAGAAACTTTCTTCTCATTCATATTTTTCAAATAGTGTCACTGCTGATAACTATTAACCAGTCTTTATACTCAGGGGAAGTAAGGCAAAAATTACAAACTCATGTAAGTTGTAAGCTCAACATATTGCTTAGATCATTATAAAGAGTGATACAGATTGAGACTGTGTTTTTATTGAGACTTAATTTTTGATCTAGTATTCACATTTTCTTGGTAACAAGAATATGCCACTCATAGTTATAATCAGTTATTGCTTCCATAAAAATTGAATGTTTAAAAATAAGAAAAAAGCTCAGGCTGTGTGACCTCTTCATTGCTCCCATAAAAATTAAAGGATGTGATTGTATCTGGGACCCTTTGAAGATTTAGGCAAAGGAACAGTGGAATATTTAACGAGACTTAGAAATTCAGCACAGTTGGTCTCAGACTCTGGGGTATGTTGTAGACATTATTGATGTAGCTTTTGTGCGAAGTAGAGATATAGAAAGTTCATTCAACTTTTATCAAATAGTGACTAAAAGAGACTTAATAATACTGATATCTTATTAGCATATGAAGAGTAGAATGAATATTGCCACATTTAAAAATTAAGACATACTTGTGCTAAGTAGATTTATGTAACAGACAATGTTGTATTGATTTAAAATTGTGTGTGGATAGGTTTTTTTTAAGTCTTAGACCATGTTTTTTAAAATCAAAAGGTGTTGACATATTAGAAGAGCAGACACAAATTCATGCTTTCTTTAAAGATATTAATCTCAGCATAGAACAGAGAAAATCAAACAGCTTGTATTGAAAGTAGAAATGTAACTGGCCTGTTTGGAAAAAGTCTCCTGGAATAACAGTGACTAGATTCAACATGCAAGTGTCATCATGATGAATGTTTACAACACTTTTTTGAGAGCCAATTATACTGTTTTTTTGTGTGTACAGGGATTGGAGATCAGCCAGATCACTTGTATGCACAAAGCTGCTTTGGATCTGTCTTTTCAAGCAAGAGCTGCAGAAAACGCTATAGCAAGGTTGATGTTTTATCCTAATCTGGTAAGAGAAGCTTTCTTTTTCTTTGCTATGGTGAGAGTTTGATAAGAATACCTTTAAATTCATAATGTGATCAGGGAAAGGAGAGGCAGTTCTATGTTCCAAGTCATAAAATATTTTCCCTTTGAATTTCTTTCTCTTAATGCTTTTTGCCTTTATGTTACAGCAAGATAAAACTGAAACACTAAGTCATATTGCCTGTGCTAAATTTGTATTGGAGGTAGGGAGCCTTAAACTACTCTTCTGTGGAATGAAATGTGGGTTATTTTATGTTTATACTGTTGATCTCTTGGTCAGGACAAAGGGAAGGAAGATCAGTATTCTGATACCATGGCTGAGAGTAAATCCATGTGTTTAAGTTTCCCACCGACCAATGGTGTTATTAATTCTTAGACACTAACAACCAAATTTGGCCTTTGGATTTACTTGCAGATAGTTTGACCACTATGACCTCTTTTCATTTAAAAATTGGAAAAGCTGGAGATGATAATTCTTAGTGAGTTTGTGTGAATATGGCTTTGTCACTTTAGCTCTAAATAATATAACTGTACAAAGTACAGGATTTTGTTTTTCATATACATTTTTTAGCCTATAATATGCTTAGATATCTGTGTGAGAATCTCTAACTGTTGTAAACTCTATCTGAATTTATGCCTGTCTAAAATAAAAAGAATCAGGAGTTGGGAATATGTACGTATATATACACACAGACATGTTTAAGTACATATACAAATATTAGACATTTGCACAACTAACTTTAGATAATTACAAATATGTATATTAAAGCAATGTAATCCCTACATAAATGTATAATTTTTTGTTTATGTTTATATAACTTCATTTCTTGGTAAGCATTAGTTCAGAAAAAAATGATATAAATATCAAAAAGATTTTACAACCACAGAACTGCATTTGAAGATAAATCTACTTGTTAAAGTGAATTGATAATTTGTAATTTTTATTATTTTTAAAATAGGGGTGGGGTGGGATTGGCAGTTGAGGGAAACTGCTAGGGGAAGGAAGGGCACACCTCATCAACAAGGGTACCTGCATAATCAACGTTTGTATACCTAACACTAAATTGCACCCCACATCTTTAAAATAAAAAAATTTAAAACTGCCTACATGATTCATATATCTATGAGATTTGAACATGTCTAGTTCAGAAGTTTACCCCAGAGTAGCATTCCCAGCTTCAAAGTTATAAGTATCCCATAAAGTCTGTCTGATAGGTTGCTAATAAATACTGATATTAATTTGATCATTCCAATAAGTATTTATTGACTTTTTACCTGCTAAATGCTTCAAGAAGATGAAGCTTGTAGCTTGTGAAAGAAATGAAACATGTAATACCTATACAGACTTAATAAGAATTTAACAAATATGCTTAAAATAACTAATTTATGGTGAAGGTTTGGCTGAGGACAAATAGGCAAGAATGTACAGTCAGGGGGAGAAAGTGATGACAATAAATGCAAAGAAAATTAATTTTTCAGGTTTAAAAAATAATTTCACCCACTAATGCATGAGCTTACAAAACACAAAACACTAGCAATGCCACTTTTCTCTTCTTCTGCCCCCATCTGAATTGCATGTGCATTTTACACAATTCATTTTAAGTCTTCACCTATATATATTGCATTGAAAGACACACAAAGACAGCCTTGCCTCTGAAAGACATTCTGTTCTAAGCAAAAGCTGAGGAAAAAGAAATTATTAATTATGTTCCCATGAGACCACGCAGAAAAAATAATTATAATATTTGTTTTAACATTCTGTGGTTGCTACCCTCTTCAGGAGAGTTTGTTGCTATCGATACATGAAATAAACAAGCAAGCAACAACAAAAATACCAATTCCCTTAATGTCTATCTTTCAAACTTTTGAAGTGAATTGAAGATGAAAAATAAATATAATTCTAGGGTAAGAACCACATAGATATTCGTGTGTGTGTGTGTGTGTGTGTGTGTGTGTGTGTGTGTGTGTGTGTGTGTTCTTTTTAATGTTACTATTGTTTTTAGAAGCTATAATTGTTAAAATGCACTCACACACACAACGACACTTTACTTCAGAAGATACTGGCAGGAGAGGCTAGTATAGCACCTCTGACCCCTGATGAGTATGGCACGGCAGGATTTCCTTGTATTTTCTTCTTTTATGCTTTTATTTTTGCTATTCACCTTGAGAATGCCTTTTTTGAAATATCTCAAGTCCAGGGTTTACCTATTTTTCATGGCTCAGTGTAGAGGCTACTTCATAATATGATATCCTCCCATCAAGCCTCATACCCACTCCACGGAAAAAGTATTTCTTCCACCTGTGATTGTTTAATCATTTTATTTTTAAGGAGAAAAAGAAAAAACTTAAAGTTTATGAACAGAATTCAAATTCATTGCTTTCAGTCACAAAAATAATGAGACTGATTTGTCACAACTTACCTCCTTCCAGACTTTGAGAAGTCTGCTATTTAGAAAGTGTTTTGTGGAAAGTTATTTTTTCATTACTCTTTAACTTTATTTTGCCTTCTTGGCCCTCCTTCTTTTCTTATAACTGACAACATTCTTTCCCATTTCACTGAGAAAATAGATGTCGTCTGATGGTTTTTCCCATGTTGTTTGTTTGTTTGTTTGTGTGTGTGTGTGTGTGTGTGTGTGTGTATGCATAACATACACTTTGATTTTTAGATAGATGTTCTTATCCATCAAAGACATGCTTCATATAGTATTAACTGATTTTTCTAGAAGTACCTCTTTTGATGTTAATTAAAATATGGTAAATCTGGCAGAATTACATGTCATATTTCACTAAAATTCAGATTATATTCTGATTTTTTTTTTGAGTTGGAGTCTCACTCTGTCGCCCAGACTGGAGTGCAGTGGCCACTCCCGGCCACCGCAGCCTCAACCTGTTGGGCTCCGGCGATCCTTCCGCCTCAGCCTTCTAAGTAGCTGGAAGTACAGGCTCATTTTTTGATTTATTGTAGAGATGAGGTCTCGCCAAGTTGCCCAGATGGGTCTCGAACCCACAGGCTCAGGCAATCCACTCACCTCAGCCTCCCAAAGGCTCAGGATTACAGGCTGAGCCACCGAGCCTGGCCTATATTCTGATTTATAAAGTGTGTTTTCTACATGTATCTCAAATGTGGTTAGCTTCATATTGCAGATTTTTAGCCAATAAATTTGTTGTAAGATGGGATCCACAGCCAAATTAAAAAAAAAATTCAGTTATGATATTAACACTTTGATAGATTTAGAGAAACACTACTCAAGAAGATATAATTGGTTTTTTATTCAACTGAGTTAAGCTGAATCATGGAGACCCAGAAAAATATTCTAATGTCTCTAGAAATAGCTGATACGAGGAGACAAGGTATAATTTCATTATAATACTTATAATCTAACAATGAGAGACATTGTCTCCAGATGTGCATAAGTAGATTTGATTATAAATTTAGCATATGTATAAATGTTAACTAACAAACACCATGCCAAATATATGTTCGTATATAGATATGTGTCCTTAATGAACAGAGTGATTGGGAGAGAGAGCATCTGACAAAAATCATAGAGAGTTTAGCAACTCAGTCAAGCTTTAAAAGTAAAAACAGAACAAGAGGCATACACATAGCTAGATCTCATTGAAAAATGTTATCATGCTATTTAAATATATTTAGGTTTGCTAATATGCTAACAATTGAATATCATAGTATTCATTTTTAAGTTTCAATACTTCACATTTTAGTCTTTTTAATGTATGTAAGCAATCACAAAACAGAATTTTAGTTGCTTTATTCGTAAAACATGTATATTTTTTCTCTATTTCCATAAAAATATATAGGAAAAATAATACGAGATATTAGCAAACTAAATATAGGGAAATTTCTTCAACTGGAAAAATTACATCTACAAAAAGGAAACAGCTAATTTCATATGAATATTGAGAAATTAGAAAGCTTTTTCATGAAGACAAAAAACAAGGAAAGGATGTCCCCTCTCACTACTCCTTTTCAACATTATATTGGCATTTTCAGCTAATGCAATAAGACAAGAAAATTAAATATAAATTATACATGCTAGGAAATAACAAATAAAGCTGTTTTAAGATGATATGATTTTCTATTAGAAAATTTGAAAAAAAAAAAAAGACAAAAAACCTTGGAGCTAGTAAGTAATTACAGCAGAATTTTAGGTTAGAAGGCTAGTATACAAAAGTCAATCACTTTCTTATATGCCATCATGAACAAGTAAAATTTAAAGTTAAAACCATAATTACATTTGTATTAGCACTCCCAAATATAAAATAATCAGGTATAGTTCTGACAAGACATGTTTAAGATTTATCTAAGAATTACATTCTGATAAAAGAGAAAGAAGGACAAAAAATGGAAAAATAATCCATTTTTCGTATACAAAATCTTAATATTGTCAATATAGCATTTCATCTTATCTTTTTCTAAAGTTTTTGTGACATCTCAATCAAAGTCTCAGCAAGTTATTTTGTGGATACTGACATGCTAATTCTAATATTTATATAAAAAGGCAAAGACCCAGAATAACCAGCACAATACCGAAGAAGAAAAAAATTGGAGGACTGATATTATTCAATTTCAAAACTTAGTATAAATCTGCAATAATCAAATAGGTGTGGTGTTGGTGAAAAAATTAAACAAGATTATCGGAACAAAATGGAAAGCCCAGAAATAACCCATGTAAATCTGTTAGACTGACTTGACACAGAAAATCAAGCCATAACTCCACTCAGTAAAAAAGCCTTCCCAAAGACTGCCCAGGGAGGAAGACTTCCATCTCCATGAATCACAGAGAATACAGGGCTGGACCTACTTGATCTGGGACTTTCAGCAGCCACTCAACTTATCCAAAAGCCCACCACATGACTCACCCTAAAAGGATGACAATCTTGAATTGTGAATTTCAAAGGCATAGTCACTAGTCCTGCCTGTCCAGAGAATTGACTCCACCTAACCTTGGAGCCCAAGCTGCAGCCCTGACCAACTACAGGTCCTCAATAACAAACTTCTTGACCAGAGAATATATCTTATTTCTGTCCTGACCAGAATCTATTGTAATACCTAATTAGCAACCTTAAAGCAGAATTCAGCTACTGGTTCCACTGGACAGCAGAGCCTAGCCAACAACCCCACCCAACATCAACCCAAATGCAGTGGACCATTTCCTTAAACATCTCAAAACAAGCTCTTCCTGCCTGAAGTTGTCATTAGCTGGCTCTTCCAGAATCAGAACTTCTTTATTAATAAATGTTCATTCCATCAAAAGAACACCTGTAAAGACCAGAAGATGGACTGTTTCATCAGATGTGTAGATAATATAAGGATACAAAGATTTAAAAAATCAGGAAACCAAGGAACCTCAAAAAAAAAAAAAGACAATTAAAAAAATCCACAAACAAAAAGCAGTTAATAATGGATCCTAATGATATGAAATCAGACAGACAACAAAATCAAAATAGTACACATAAAGTTCACTCAACTGCAAAAAAATAGAGAATTTAATAAAATTTGGAAAACACACAGAAATGTAAAAAAATGAGAAATAAATACAAACAACAAAAAGAGCCATATAGAATACAGTGGCTGAACTGAGAAATTTAATAGAAATCTTCAAAAGCATACTTGATCAATTTGAATAATTAATTAATGAGCTTAGTGACATAACATTTGAAATTATCTAGTCACAACAGAAAGAGTAAGAAAGACAAAATATAACCTACAGAAATTATGGGACACCATCAAGAGATCAAACATGCATATAATAGGAGTTTCAAAAAGAAGAGAAAGTGAAAAAGCATATTTAATGAACTAATGACTGAAAACGTTCCTAATTTCAAAATAGATGCTAACAGGTACAGAAAGCATAAAGTGGTTCAATCAAATTTAACTCAAAGAGAAGTACACCAAGGAACATAATAGCCAAGTGACCAAAAATCAAAGACAAAAAAATTCTGAACAGAAAGAGATAAGAAACACATCACATACAAAGGAGTTCAAACATCACTAGCAGAGGATTTCTCAGCATAAATTCTGCAGACTAGGAGAGAGTGGCTCATGTACATTAAAGTCATAAAAGAAAAGATTTGTCAACTAAGAACACTTTATTCTGCAAGGCTAGTTTATAAAAGTGAAGGAGAAATAAAAACTTTTCTATAACCACAAAAATTTAGGGAGTTTATTGCCACTTTCAGAAATTGCTAAACGGAGCTCTTTAAACAGAAACAAAAGGGTGCCAATTAAAACTTACAAAAGCACAAGCTCCTATAGTATAAGCAAAACAGAGTGATATTCAGAATATTCAAAGAGTGTAATGTTGGTGAGTGGGTGAGGCAATTTTATCCCTAGTACGAAGGCTAAAAGACAAAACAAAATAAAATAACAACTATAGCTAAAATAAATTTTCAAGGAATATATATCACAAAATAATGTAAATTCTGACATCTAAACCATAAAACGTAGAAGGAGTAAAAGTGTAAATTTGTTGTGTATAATCAAAGTTAAGTAATCAGTTTGAAATAGATTCTTATAAATATGAAATGTTCTATGTAAGCTTCCTGATAACAACAGAGAGAAATCTTTAGTATAAACACAAACAAAAATTTAAAAGACCCCCAATACATTACTATTAAAAACTGCCAACCACAAAGGATACCAGCGAAGGTGGAAGAAAAAAAAGTCTACAAAACAATCAGAAAACAACTGTGGCAGTAGTAAGACAATACCTATAATAATTACCTTGAATGTAAATGAATTTAACTCTTCAATAAAAAGATATAGAGTGTGTGAATGGAATTGTGTGTGTGTATATGAGATGGCAGGATTTACTGAGAGAACAGAAAAGCTCCCACAGTGGGAAGGGACCCTAGAGTGTTACCCTGATTGAATTTAAAAAATAAAACAAAATCCTTTTAACTTTATCCTGCATATGATAGATTTGTCTTACTTTTAAGGACACATGTAGATTGAAAGTGAGGGAATAGAAAAATATACTATATGCAAATGGAAGCCCAAATAGAGCAAAAATAGCTATACTTATAACACACAAAATAGACTTTACGTTAAAAACTGTAAAAAGGACAAAGAAGGACATTATGTGTTAAAAAAGGGATAAATTCATTAAGCATATATGACAATTGTAAATATACATGCATTTAACATTAAAGTATCTTAGTCTAACAGTAAGAGATCTGAAGGGAGATACAGACTGCAACACAGTAGTACTAGAGGACTTCAAAATACTTGCTATCAGTAATAGACAGATCATCAGTCATAAAATTACTAAGGAAATAAAACTTGAACAAAACTTTAGACTAAAAGGATCTAATAGACATAAGCAAAACATTCTATCCAACATCAACAGAATACACATTCTTCTCAAGCACCTATTTTCCAGGATAAATCACAGGTTAAGGCACAAAACTAGCCTTAGCAACTTCTAAAAAGATTAAAATTACATGAGGTATTTTTCTGACAACAATGGTATGAAACAAAAATCAATAACAGGAGGAGTTTTTGAAAATTTACCAATATATGGAAATTAAATAAGATACTCCTGAACTACCAATAAGCAAATGAAAAAACTGAAAAGGAAATTTAAAAATATCTTGAGACCAACAAAAATATAAACATAGCACGTCAAATCTACGTGATATAAGAAAAATAGTTTGAATAGGAAATTTTTTTGCAGTAAGTGCCTAAATCAAAAGAAAAATATCAAAGAATCTCATGTTATACATTAAGAAACTAGACAAAGAACAAACTAGTTCAAATTTAGTTCAAGAGAGAAAATAATGACCAGAACAGAAATAAATGAAATAGGCACTAAAATAATAATATCAAAAGATCAACAAAACTGAATTTTTTAAAGAATAAAAGAGTCAAACCCTTAACTAAAATAACTAAGAGAAAAGAGAGGAGACAAGTAAAATCTGAAACAAAAGGAGGCAACTGATACCACAGACATAAAAAGGATCATATAAAACTATTATGAGCAATTATATACCACAAACTAGATAACATATAAATGATTGAATTCCTAGATTCATACAACCTACCAAGACTCAATCATGATGAAATGGAAAATTTAAACTGACTATTAATGAATAAGGAGATTTAATCACTAACAAAAATTTTCCTATCAAAGAAAAGCCTAGGACCCTGTGACTTCACAACTGAATTCTACCATTTAAAGAACAAATACCAATCCTTCTCAAATTTCCCCCCCCCAAAAAAAAATCAAAGAAAAGATAGTACTTGCAAACTCTTGATGAACCCAGAATTACCTTGATGCCAAAGCCAGACAAGAAAATTACACACACACACACACACACACACACACACATTACAAACCAATATCCTCAAAGAAGT
>NW_007251214.1:563979-565952 GCF_000164805.1 Carlito syrichta
TGGAGTGCAGAGGCCGCTCCCGGACACTGCAGCCTCGACCTACTGGGCTCCGGCGATCCTTCCGCCTCAGCCTTCCAAGTAGCTGGAATTAACAGGCGCGCGCTACCACACCCGGCTGATTTTTGATTTATTGTAGAGATGAGGGCTCGCCAAGTTGCCCAGGCGGGTCTCGAGCCTGCGGGCTACGGCAATCCACTCACCTCAGTCTCCCAAAGGCACAAGATTACAGTCTGAGCCATCGAGCCCAGCCATCTTTTCAACATTGTATTGGAAGCCCTTGCTAGAGCAATTAGAAAACAGAAATAAATAAAATACCTCCAAATAAGAAATAAAGAAGTAAAATGGTCAGTATTTATTGACAACACAATCTTATGTATAGAAAATGCTGCAGATTCCACCAAAAGACTGTTATAATAATATAATAAAAAATAAAGTTTTAAGATACGAGATCAATACACAAAAATAAGAAACATTTATATACACTAACAAAATATACAAAAAAGAAATCAAGAAAATAATTCAATTTACAATAGCTACATGAATTAACTAAGGATGTGAAAGATTTACACACTGATAATTATATAATGTTGATTAAAGAAGACACTATTTTGCCAAAAGCAATATCAATGTAATTGTGTGTGTGTGTGTGTGTTGTTGTTGTTGTTGTTGTTGTTGTTGTTGATGTTTTGGATCAGATTACAAAGAACTTTTCTAACTACAATTAGCTCTCCAGGAGTATTTGTATCATTTCAAAATTTTTACAATAAAATTTTAAGTTATTTTGAATTTATGTTGTGGAATTGTCTTAAGTGAAGACTGATCAATCCTCAAAAGTTTACACTTTTTCTCATTTTAAATACATATTTACTTCAACACAATATATTACTCTTTCCAAGTCATGAGCATAAAATATAATTAATTGACACACTATCCCTTGGAAAAAGCAGAGTACTATTAAAAGACAGGAAAGAGCCCACACGTGAAAGGAGTGTCATACTTTTGTATGATTTTCAAATTTATTATAAAATTAACCTAGTTTTTTCCCTACTAACGAAGGAATATTTGTTGTATTTTTGGAATTTATTTAAATTTTTCTAACCATTTATGTTTTGAGGCTGTGAGCTTTTCTTTGCTTCTCTAGCAACTGTTTTAGATAATTATATATTTTATAAATGAACTCATGCTCAGCTTAGTACATTAGAGGTTCTAGTTGATGATGTTATTAATTATAGAGATGGAGGAAATAGCCTCTTTATAAATATTAATTTTATCTCTGTTTTATCAGTATCTTGACTATAAGATAAAAACACACATGAGTGCACATATACACTTTATGTTGTATAATATAAAGTACAGATTATTTAGGATTTGCTTCTTGTTGTCCCAAATCCAGGATTGCCATGTACATATTTTGTTTAAAGGAAGGTATTATTAATATTTACATCAGTAATACTAAATGTAAGATGCAAAGTTTTAAATAAATGGCTTTGGAAAAATGTTTCTAAATAGGTTTATGAACAGCAACAAGGGAGAATTTTATATTATGAAGACCATTTGCCTTGAGGAAGTTTTGTATTAGAGAGTTGAAAATGCAAACGACAAGCTAAATAAAACCTAAAATAGAGCAAAAAAAGATAGAGTTACATCCTTTATGAAAAATTGGACAGTGACACCCTGAAGTCTATAGAGGTGAAATGAAGTGGCACTAGTAATGTATGTGGAATATCATTTTCACAGTACTTGCAGTTTAGAGTTCCCTAGGGCGAATGGAACTTTAAAAAAGAATTGTGTCTTTAAAAATGTATATTTTTGCCCGGGCTCGGTGGCTCAGCCTGTAATCCCAGCACTTTGGGAGGCCGAGTCTAGTGGAATGCCTGAGCTCGCGGGTTCGAGACCAGCCCGGACAACTTGGTGAGACCTCGTCTCTACAATTTAAAAAAAATTAGAGCCGGGCTCGGTGGCTCAGCCTGTAA
>NW_007251214.1:566028-589682 GCF_000164805.1 Carlito syrichta
GAAGGATCACCGGAGTCCAGCAGGTCGAGGCTGCGGTGGCCGGGAGCGGCCACTTCACTCCAATCTGGGCGACAAAGTGAGACTCCAACTCAAAAAAAAAATTAGGCTGGCATGGTAGCGCACAACTGTAGTTCTGGCTACTTGGAGGACTGAGGTGGAAGGATCACCAGAGCCCAGCAGGTTGATGCTGGGGTGGGCGTGAGTGTGACACTGCTCTCCAGCCTGGACGATAGAGTGGTACTCCAACTCAAAAACAAACAAAAAAAAGTATATATTTTTTCTTCTCCAAATAACTAAATGATACCCTCATAAAACAAGAATTTCTTAATTGGTTTATGTAGAAATCTAGGATGAGGAAAACTTAAAAGTATTTGGATAAAGGTTTTGGCTTCGGATGAAGGTTTATATTCAGAAGTATTTAGGGTTAGTATTTAAATTTGTAAAAAACAATTTTCGTTTTCAAATGTAACTTTGGTGAACTCCAACACCTGGATGCTCCATGGAACAAGGTTTGAAAACCTCATTAACACTAGTATGCAAAATAGATGAAGTGCTTTGATTACTGATGAGACTAATGGAAGAAACATGAAAAATGACAAAAAGAGGTCAGGCTGTAAGTAGTCTTTAGTGAGAGCAGATACTGGTTATGTAGCTTTTACTCACTTAAGCTATGAAAGTAAATAAAGACTGAGAAGGTCTTCCATGCTTTACTCAGAGTCTCAGATATAGAATGGGAAGACATTATTTTTTATACAAGATCTTATCTTTTGCCCTCACTGATTTTATAAGCTTGATAATGTTACTTAAACTCACTTGACCTCAGTTTATTCAATTGACAGAAATGAAGAATAATTATTTTTTTATAGATCATGACACCCATCTAAAAGTTCTTAAGGTACACAAAATTTTTTTGAAAGCTACTTAACCTCTTTACTGGAATTTTGAATAAAACTACATAGAAAGGCAGATAAATAATATTTGTATTTTAATAGCAAGGATATTAAACACTTTTCAAGTTGATAGTTACACGAGATTTTATTAAATACTAAATACATCAGATTGCTTCTTCTTTTACCTAAGTATGGCTTGAAAGCCTATAAATAAAATTGTATGGATAAGTATTTGATGTGATACTACAATATAGCTAGACAAATTCTTAAGAGATATGTAATACATCTTATTTGAAACAAATTGTAATGCCTGTATAAATATTAACAATGTTAGAAGGAAATAGTCTGCTTTCTATGCATAATTTGATTTGGCCAAATCACATAGAACAGTAAAATTCTAATTTCATAAGAAAGTACATTCTAGTATTGTGTTTATTGTTTTTAATATATTATCAATAAATTATTTGACTTGGTCTTTCATTCTATTTCTAAAATCCTGTGTTTATGTATTATTACTAATTACCAAATATAACATTTTTGCACCATATTTTGAGTCTAGTTAATTTATAAAAAAATTGGAAAACAAATTTTAGTTCAATTTTATTTCCAAGTGTATCATTGAATAAAACAATCAACAATATTGGTTCAAATTGCATTGTACTTAAAAAATCTATAGAGATGGATAATAGATGAGTAAATAGAGTACACAGAAATAGGTAATTGCATAGAGGTTTTCAAATTCCATCTGTGTCCTATGAATATTTAAAATAATTCCTCTTTTAAATTCTACATTTAGTCTGATCATGAATAAAATTATGTTGTATATGAGTTGAAGCTTGGGATTTATGTTATAGTCACATTTTAATTTATTTTCCTATTTGCTATTTTTTAATTTGAAATTTAATATACCAATTATTTACTTCTACATACACATAGACTGGATAGTCTCATGTATTAGATATGCTTTTGATAAAAAATTACTGATTTTATACTCCAGAAAGCAGAAGATTTATGTGGAAAACGTTACCTCCTTTACTTCTCCCCAGAATATATTTACTGCTAAGTAAAAATAACTCGATTTTTGTTTAGTATCTCCTGAAACAATCCCCAAGCTAATGAGACTTTCCAGCATACTTTTCTGAATGAGCCAGTGATGGGACTGAACCCTGTTCTTCAGAGGTTTTCTATTATGTTCTTCAGATCTGCTTCCAGTAGATGTATGGTGAAAGACAAGCATATTAGAATCAGTGAGCCTTAGTTCAAATTCTAGATCCATCATCTACCTGTTGTTAAGAACTTGAGTACTTAACCTAAACTGTACACAGCTCCATTCCCTCATCTTTAGCATGGAGATAATAATATTTATTTTATAGTATGGAATGAGATAATCAAGGTAAATAATTCAGTCTTGAATTACGTATAATATTTGAATGTCTATTTCTATAACCTGACATTAATTTGAGAAAAAGATTTTATACTATATTAGTTTTTAAATATGCCATGTAAATGAGAAGGTTCACCTTTTATGACATTTTAGAAAACATATGGCAATTATATATTTCATTTCCACCAATATAAATGAAATGAAATGTTCTATTATTGGAAAACTACGAATATGTCTACTAAGGATGTGAAAGCGTCTCTTCCTGAATGTGTAAGAGACTATGCACATGGGCGTGTGTGTGTGTATATGTGTTAAAAGGGTTGAAAGAACAAAAATTATATAACTTAATCAAAAAGTATGCTCCATTTGTTCAAGTTCAGGTCTATCAAATTAGAAACGTTTCATTTTGAAAAGATGAAAAGTGAAGAAACAGAATATATATATACATGCACATTTTTTACTCCATTAATGTAGCATTAGAATTATATTATATATCATATATCTACCTATCTAGTAATGGGAGAGTCAAAGTCAGAACAGAAACTATGAAGCATATGTCCATTTATGATCCATACCCTTCCAAGTGGAAGTGTGGAATGGGAGCATCAGGGTTGTCCTCTAAGGGAGAAGGTAGTCCCTCCAAGGGAAATACAATCCTCTTCCCCACAGGGAAGCATATAGACCAGAGCCAAAATAATGGAAAAAATGTTCACCCTTACTAATCATAAGAGAAATGCAAATCAAAACCACATTTAGATACTACCTAACTCCAGTAAGAATTGCCATGAATAATAAAACAAAAACCACAAATGTTGGCAAGGATGTGGAGAAAAGAGAACGCTCCTACACTGTTGGTAGGAAGGCAAACTAGTTAAACCTCTAAGGAAAACAGTGTGGCAATTCCTAAAAGAACTAGAAATTGACTTTGCATAAGATTCAGCAATCCCTTTTCTAGGAATATAGCCAGAGGAACTTAAATCACTGTACAAAAAAGAAACCTGCACATGCATGTTTATTGCAGCACTGTTGACAATAGCAAAAACATGGAACCAATGGTGCTGCCCATCGAAACTGGACTAGATTTTTAAAAAAATGTAGTACGTATATCCAATGGAAAATTACTCAGCCATAAAAAGAAAAACAAAATTATGTACTTCACAACAACTTGGATGGATTTGAAATCTAAAATACTCAGTGATTTATCACAGAAACAAAGAACTGAGCACCAAATGTTCTCTCATTCATTAGCGGATCCTGGATATTCACCATAATACTATAAGAAAGGGATTGGCAGTAGCCGGTAACAGCCAGGGGAGAGCGGGGGAGGACACATAACATTAATAATGGACCTGATCTCAAATCAGGCAAAATGGGGCCCAAATGTAGGCCCAAACTTTGCCTGTATGATGACCACTTGTATAACTAATCCTGAATTGAACCCCACGTCTTTAAAGTAAAATAAATTTAAATAATAAACAAAAATAAAAAATTAATTTATTTTATGGATTATTATTAGTAGTAAAAAAAAAATCTCAAACCTGTGACTGTTTTTCTTTCCCTATTACCCCTTCCCTGTTAGCTAACATTCAAAAGGCATGGACACTTGAATAGGACAATAGTATAAGGAAGTCTGAGAAGTATACTTAGGTGTGGTTTCTTTTTATATCTCAGGCCTGTAGTCATGTCTCCTACTAGCTCTGAAGGGAGTACCCAGTAGTAGCAGAGGCTTTTGGATCAGCATCTCTGGGTTCCAGAAGCATATCTGGTACATGTGAGCTGTATATGCCTAAGCAAGTAGACTCACATCCCTAAGCTTTTCTTTTCGTGTCTTTATACAGTGAATAATACTCATTAATTCTACATATGATTCTCATTCTTTATTTGTAAAAATTAACTGAGATGATTTATTTAGTACAGTGTGTGTTGTCTTATAAATGATGAGGAAGTTATAATAATTTGAATATTACCATTATAATATATTTCCTCTTCTGCTATTTTCAATATCTAGTAATAAGGCAGTAGGCTTATGAGACAATCGCTCATAAAGAATGGCAGCATAAGATTTTCCATATTTTCTAAGATTAAGAATATACATCATGGCCAGGCACAGTGACCCAGTCTGTATTCCCAGCACTTTGGGAGGCCAAGGCAAGAGGATTTCCTGGGTCTGTGGGTTCGAGACAGCCTGGACAACTTGATGAGACCTCTTCTCTACAATAAATCACAAAAACTAGCTGGACATAGGTAATGTCATTCTTATACTGAGAATATAGTTTTAAAATGAAAGCTAGTCATTGGTTATTTAAATGTATGTTTTGCCTTCACATAGCTTGCTTCTATTATGGAAAAAGAAAAAGCTTCAGTTTGCCCCATGATAAAGGGGACATCATGTAATTTGCTCTGCTGGTTGGTACAAGATCTTGGAGCAGAACGCTTTAGAGGATGGACTCAGTACTATCTATACTTGACACATCTGGAATCCAAATGGTCAAAGAAAGTTATACTAGGTACAACAGTTTTTAAAATATGAAGCCAGGATCTTTCTTGTTCTTAAATTATGATGAAAGTCTGCATAGTGTAATGTTCAGACCAAGGAATCTGGAGTTACCATGTTGCTGCTTGGTATTGAATTCAGGTTCTATTACTTAATGGCTGTGTGGATTTGGATGTTACATTATCTCTCTTTGCCCCAGAATTATCACCCTTAAAATGGATATAATAACAGTACCCACTTTATTGAATTGTTATAAGAATTAAAGGATTTAATAAATATTTTGTAAGAATAGTACTGGCATAAGAGATTAAGCTCTATCTAAGTGCATATAAAGTGATACTCTTCAGGCCACCCAGCCATTTTCACTCAGGAATCAACGGATTTCAGCGTTTCCAGGGCAGGGTGGGTATTACCTAAAACAGTCAGTCATTTTTCAGTTCTGGCTCTCAAATTACTTTTGTAAGTCAACCAGTGGAATGGTAAGCTTGAAAGCTAACAGATAAATATTTATTTATATTTTAAATAAATATGACTGAAATTATTTGTACTTAACAAAAGAAAAGTAAGCTATTTTACTCCAAGCTTAAAACAGAATACTGGGGCAAACCCCTTGGGTCCCCTCTCACTGTGGGAACTCTTCTTTCCTCTCAATAAATACTGCATTCTTAAACAAAACAAAACAAAACAAAAACAGAATACTAAATACAATATAACAAAGATTCTAGCCAACTGCAGAAAGCACAGTGCGCTTCAGTGATTGTTGGAGGCAGAATCTGAAGAGTAAATCTAACTCAACAACCACAAGCGGTTCTATGATGATTCTTCTTTTACAGATGAGAAAATGAAAGCTTAAGCATGTTAATATGTGTTTGAAATGATTCTGGAACCCAGATTCTTCTAATTTTAAAGCCAGTACCCCAAATTTTTATATCCTTCTATTAATTTTTTTATTATATTTGTTAATTAACAAAGTTTAAACTATGAAGAGAAATTTCTCTTTAATTTGTATGCTTACGTATTTACACCAATTATCAGGTCTTTTTCAGTGAGTTGCTAACCTACACTAACAAGTTTGTTTCCAAATATTTCTAGTGAAAGCACAGGTGCTCTTAATTTCCCTCTGCTCTATCTACAACTTTGTGGTTTCTTTGCTAAATATCTAGCTTGTATGTTGTATGGCCTTAAAGAGAAACTTTTTTAAAACAATGTCTTCATTTTGAGTCTCTCATTATTGAGGGAGACGGTGCTAATTCTAAAGTGAGGTATCATAGTGATAATTTTCAATATACTAGGAATGGATATTTTACACATCAAGTTTTGGATTTTCCTGGTTTTTCTTTTAATTTCTTCCACTATGAAGCATGTCCATTATTGTTAAATGCATCATGATGGAATTAAATTACCGTATATTTTCAAGACACACACATACTTATGCATATATACATGCACATGTGTGCATACATACACTCAACAGGGGAAGTTATAAAGTTGATAGTCAAATTTTTAGTCGTTCTATTACAGAAAATTCAATTAATGTTAGATTAAAAAAACATGATTAGGTTATGTTTTCTGAAGCTTCTCAAAAATAATTTTATTAACTAGTATATGTACAGGCTGGCATAATATGAAAACTTCAGTTGCAGTAATTTTATTTCCTGCTAAATGGCAGTAATTATAATAATATTGCTGCAGAGATTTCAAAGCATATAACATTTAATAGTATTTTATTTAATCTACACTGACTATATGATACTGTGAAACATAACATTTTGATACAAATATAAAATATTTTGTGTCTTAAAATGTTTGTAAACTAAACCATGTTTTAAAAATGTTTCTGTTTAAGACCATACAACATACAAGCTAGATATTTAACAATAAAGTTAGGAATAATCCACATTCAAGCAAACAGCACAGGGAAAAAAAGAGTTGAAAAAATATCAGAAAAAAAATCTGGTTTTCCAAATCTCCTTGTATCTTTTTTGTAACTATACTCAAAAAGACCATTTTATTCTGATGTTTGTGCAGATTACTTTTTGCCCATTGTACATCTTTCTTCCTACACTGCAAAGCAAAATGAATAGGTGATAGCTCTCAGCACTTGACACTGGTGGGAGAGATTAGCAGGAATGTTGACTTTGACATATCAGATATATTAAGCTTTTGCTGGAGGGATGCACTGCAGAAAAGCTGGTTTGTCATTGCAACCAAGATCCTCTATATTTTTTCCAAAATAAAACACAACACTTTCAGAAGAGTGCATTGAAATGGAACCTAATTGCCTGCACAACATAATTTCAAATTATTTTACAATATCCTTACTGAAGTTTCTGACATTAAGTAGAATGGTGGCACATATCATTTTACAACAAGGAAATAGAGATTTTACATATAATTTTAAGGTCAAATATAATTTATAATTTATTAAAAACAAATAAACCACCTCCTCATCAATTTTGATCCTTTACCCAATTTGTATTTTTCTTAGCCCTCATCACTACATATTATGCCTCATTTTAAATTGGAATTACCATCCATATGCATAAAATAATGTTAAAATGTCTCATATCTCTTCTTTGACACAGAAGATACTTGGCCAGAAGAATTAGACTACATTGCATCCTTACACCAGAGCTATTGATAATGCTTGTGTTTTTTATAAGCTTTAGCAATTTCCAACATTGTCAAATGTTAAAAAATGATATTTTTCCAAATGAATGTCTCTTTTTTTTAATGTTAAAAGTTTTAATTTTAAAGATGTGGGGTCCAATTCAGGGTTAGGTATGTAAATGTTTATTATGCAGGAACCCTTGTTGATGAGGTATGCTCCCCCCCGCCCCCGCCACCGGCAGTTTCCCTCAACTGCCAATCCCACCTCCCTCCCTCGACAGATTTCCACTACTGCCAATCCCTATTATTATGATAATTTGTCAAGGTCTGCTTATGAGTGAGAACAGATGGCACTCTGTTCTTTTATTCTGTGATAGATCACTACGTAAGGCAGACTCCAAATCCATCCAAGTTTCTGCAAAGTCCTTATGTTTGTCCTTTTATATGGCTGCATAATATTCATTGTGTATATCTACCACATTTTTTATACAGTCCAACTTTGATGGGCAGCATGGTTGGTTCCATGTTTTTGCTATTGTGAATAGAGCTGCAACATACATGTGCAGGTAATTTTTTGGTAGAATGATTGGAGTTCCTCCAGGTATATTCACAAAAGGGGAATTACTGGGTCATATGGAAAGTCAATTTCTAGTTCTTTCAGAAATCGCCACACTGTCTTCCAAAGAGGGTTCACAAGTTTGCTTTCCTACCAGATCCTCGCCAGCATCTGTTGTTTGTTTTATTCATGATGGCCTTTTTTTACTGGGGTTAGGTGGTATTTCAATGTGGTTTTGATTTGCATTTCTCTGATGATGAGTGAGGCTGAGCACTTTTTCATGCGTCTGTTGGCTGGCTGTATATCTTCTTTTGAGAGGTGTCTATTCATGTCTTTTGCCCACTTTCTAATGGGGTAGTTTAGTTTCTTTTCTTTCGGCATGTTTGAGTTCCTTGTAGATCTTAAATGTTAGGTCTCTGTCAGATATACCATTGGCAAATATCTTTTCCCATTCTGTGGGCTTTCTCCCTGCTCGCTTGATGATTTCTTTTCTTTTTTTTTTGAGTTGGAATCTCACTCTGTCACTCAGTCTGGAGTGCAGTGGCCGCTCCCAGCCACTGCAGCCTCCATGCTGGGCTCTGGCGATCCTTCCACCTCAGCCTTCCAAGTAGCTGGAACTACAGGTGCGCGCTATATCATGCCCAGCTAATTTTTGATTTATTGTAGAGATGAGGTTTTACCAAGTTGCCCATGCAGGTCTCGAACCCATGGGCTCAGGCAATTCACTCACCTCAGCCTCCCAAAGTGCTGGGATTACAGGCTAAGCTACTAAGCCCAGCCTGATGATTTATTTTGCTTTGCAGGAGCCTCTCTGTTGGATAAGGTCCCACTTTTCTGTCTTATTTCTTATGGCATGGGCACTTGGGGTTTTGATCAGGACTCGGTTGCCAGTTCCAATTAGGTTTTATGTTATGACTTTCCAGCAAGATTCTATAAAATGTACAAGGAAGAGCTGATACCAATCTTATTGAAAGTTTTCCAGGCAATTGAGAAAGATATAATTCTCCCCAAATCATTTTACGAAGCTAATATCACACTGATACCCAAGCCGGGTAACGATTCTACAAAAAAGAGAACTACAGGCCAATATCCTTTTTGAGCACAGATGCAAAAATCCTCAACAAGATTCTAGCAAATCGGATCCAACAACACGTCTCAAAAACCATCCACTATGACCAAGTAGGCTTCATCACCAGGATGCAGGGCTGGTTCAACATCCGCAAGACCATAAATGTAATTAAATACATCAACAGGTGTAAAAACAAGAACCTCATGAATATATCATTAGATACAAAAAACTTTTGATAAAATCCAGCATCTCTTCTTGATTAAAATCCTCAAACACCTAGGTATAGAAGGAATATACCTCAAAATAGTATCGTCTATGATAAACCCACAGCTACCATATTGCTAAATGGATAGAAACTGGAAACATTTCCCCCTGAAAACCAGAAAAACACAAGTCTGCCCACTCTCACCCCTCCTGTTCAACATTGTGTTGGAAGTCCTAGCTAGAACAATTAGACAAGAGAGGGAAATCAGGGGTATCAAAATAGGGAAAGAGGAATCTAAGTTATCCCTCTTTATTGATTATATGGTCCCACCCCTCGAAAGATCCAAGATAATCTGCCAAAAACCTGCTTGCACCCTCTTTGTTGATTATATGATCCCACCCCTCGAAAAATCCAAGATAATCTGCCCAAAACCTGCTTGCACTGATAAAGGATATTGGCAAACTGTCAGGGTACAAAACAAATGTACAAAAGACAGTTGCATTTTTATACACTAACAACAGGCAGGTTGACAACCAAATGAAAGGCACAATCACATTCACAATAACCACCAAAAAAAAAAAAAAAAAATGAGATACCTCAGCATTTTTCTAACCAGAGAAGTGAAAGACCTTTACAATGAGAACTACAAAACACTGCTCAAAAAAAATCCAAGAAGACACAAACAAATGGACAAGAAGAATCAACATTGTTAAGATGTCCATCTTACCAAAGGCTATCTACAGATTCAACACAAGACCCATTAAATTACCAACATCATTAAATCACCAATATCATTCTTCTCAGACCTTGAAATGACAATATAGAAATTCATATAGAAACATACATGACCACAAATAGCCTAAACAATCCTTAGCAAAAGAACCAAAGCAGGAGGTATCAGACTTCCACTTACACATCAATTAAAAAAAAACAACAGTATCACTGAAAGAGACATGCATTTAGAGTTAATTTTATGCCTAGTGATAGGTAGGAGCCCTGTTTCAATCTTCTGCTTGTGATCAGCCAGTTTTCACAGTACATTTGCTGAATAGGTTATCCTCTCCCCAGTTGCTGTTGGAGGCTTTGTCAAAGATGAGTTGGTTGAGAAATTGAGGCTTTACTTCCAGAATCTCTATCCTGTTGCATTGATCTATATGTCTCTTCTCGTACCAATACCAGGCTGTTTAGATTATTGTAGCCTTCTAATAAAGTTTGAAGTCTGTCTATACACACACACACACACACACACACACACACACACACACACTATAATATACATAATATCAGGGAAATATTTATTCATAACCTTCTTTAAGGCCAAATGGCTCAAGTGGTACGTCATCTGGGATTGGCTATATTCCTAAAATAGAGTTGTTTTAAATTATTAGGCAACTTGGAATGCAAGTTATGATATACCCCCAAACATATTGCTATTCTTAAAGTATTGTGATTTTTTCTAATTTTTATTTCTTACAGAGAAGAACTGGCAATACTTAGAAAGTATCTAGACAGTGACTTCACATTATAAGATACTAAGACTACATACAGCATATTTTGCAGTAATATAAATTTTGCTGAAATTTAGGTAATCTTTGAATAAGCCAGTGTTTCAGAATCAGACTTAAAATAGTTAAAGTCCTTGAAAAAATCATGAGTTTTATTACAATTCCCTCATTAAGGAGAAGATGGTCATATTTCAGTTGAATGTATGTAAACTTTCTCCATTCCTTTTTTCCCCTCACATTTGCCACTCCACTCAATACATATGTAAAAACATTATTTTTGCTCATGCTTGTTTTGTTTGCCTAACAAAACTCCACTAATACGCTGAGTCAAAATTAACCTTCCTTTCCCCAATACTACCAAACTCAGCTCTCACGCTGTCAAACACATTGATTCCTTGAATATTCAGGGCTCCATTTTCTTTTATCACCAACCACCACAAGAAAACTCGAAGCAAAATGTCCTTGTCCATTTATCTCCACCTGAGTACCAAAATATTGTGATCCATTGCTCTGTACGTATTAGCTATTTTTTTCCCTACTTCTCTCAGCATATTTTTCTAAGACTAAAATGTGGCTTTTTTCTTCTTCTAGTCCCTTTTCAGAATTAAGATTGGGCCTCTTCCTTATTCCTTGATCTTAAAAGTTGAAAAATAGACTGACTGGCCGGGCTTGGTGGCTCAACCTGTAATCCCGTGCTTTGGGAGGCTGAGGTGAGTGAATTGCCTGAGCCTGCGGGTTTGAGACCCTCCTAGGCAACTTGGCGAGACCATCTCTACAATAAATCAAACAATCTGCCGGGCGCGGTAGCGCGCGTAGTTCCAGCTACTTGGAAAGCTGAGGCAGAAGGATAGTTGGAGCCCAGCAGGTTGAGGCTGCGGTGGGCGGGAGCAGCCACTGCACTCCAGGCTGGGCGACAGAGTGAGATTCTGACTCAAAAAAAAAGAAAAAAGAAAAAGAAAAATAGGCTGTGTGGCAAAATTGTTGAAGTAATTTTATAAATTAAAATGTATGTGTTATAACTTTATAAACATGTCAATTGTATATATGTTTTATACATGTAGCTATATAAAAATGTACACATATGTAGATATCTCAAAAAGGTTGAAATAAAATCAGATTTCTATGTTTCTTTTTAATATGATTATTCTCAAATGATTGGAAATTAGGGTTTGGGAAAGATAATTGTCAGCAGAAAATTTTAACAGATTTGTAAGTTTTTTAAAAAATCTTAATTTAGTTTTAAGAAATCCTAAAATTTAATAAAATTCTATATTAATAATCCCATATGTAGGCAACAATTATATACAGATCATGAAATTTTGTAAGATGAAGAAAGAACTAATGGTATATTGTTTCTCCCATGAATGCATTTGATAGAGACACACTATATCGTAGGTGAAAAAATTTTAAATGTCTTGTTTTAGTATTCTTTAATATAAACCTTTGGTAACAATCATAATAGCTTTCCAAACTGCAGAAAGGCTCTGGGTGAAAAAAATTAGCATTTTTCTGGGAAGTAATTTCAGCAGAATATTTTACCTCAACTTTCTCCTAACATTGTGCTACAATGGCATAAATGGTTTCTTGGGAAAATCCAATAAACTTTCTTAAATATTCTTTTTTTTTTCCAGTTGTATTTTCAGTCACTTTAATACTTGTTTTCCTTCATTTTGTATAGAGTTTTATTGTTTTAAAATTTTTATTTTTCCTTAGTGAATCCTCCTTGTAATCAGTTGCTGATGGGTTCAGCTATTTGCAATATTCTCTAAATATTCATTCATATATTCATTTATTCATTTTTTCAATAAAATGAATACTTATTCATGCCTGTTGTGTGCTAAAAACTTAGGCCATCCATCAACCACTCTGGCATAACTCAGACTTATGTTTATATGTATGATTCACAAATCACATGCTCTGACTTTCAATCCACCTCCAGTAAGTTATAAGTAGGATTTGAAATGAGAAAATTAAGATCATAGAATCATGGATCAATAGTACCCTGAAATGTTTTTTATTTTTAAATGGAAAAAAAGAAAGTTAATGTGATGAATGAATACTCTACAAATACAGATCTGTGAAATTTATTCAAGAAGTATACTTATTAACTATAAAGTCTCTGAGACTGACAGGACTTAAATCCTGTTTCCACCCTTTCTTAGTTGTATGATGTTGGGCAAAAGGAGTCTGAATATTAAACATGTTTTCCCATCTGTAAAATGAGCATATGTATAGTTACTTCATAGTTTTGTTTGGTTGGTTTTTCCTCTTAAGTATTAAAGTCTATGATAAAGTAAGGACTCCTTGTAAAGACTGTGATAAAGGACTCCTTAAACTCTAGGTCTTATTATTATCATTATCACCATCATTAATATTCTTATAAAAATAAGTTATTCATCTTCTCTCCCTCTATACTATAGATAATCTAGGGTGGCAATAAAATCTCAAATCACAAACACTGTCTATAAATATATTTCACTCATTCAAATAATTTGAAAGGAAATAATTTAACTATTTTTTACAGTCAACCATTTATAAGTAAAATACAATCAGATACCCACCTAAACAGTCAAGATGAGTATTTAATCATCCTACATTTTGTACTTTTAATTTATGTGAATTATAGTTTAATTAAATAACTGCTATATAAAAGCAGGTAAATAGAATCATTAGTTATATGTGCTTTGTGCAGGATAGAAATGCACATAAATTCCCATCAATAGATTTTCCAACATTTATATATATATATATAATATGCCTATGTATGCTTTAGTTTAAGAATGTATACTTTATCCTGAAATAGCATTGAAAATGTATGTGCTTTCAACATTGAAGACAACTGTGGTAATTTAATAGTCTAATACAAACCTTTAAAAAATATATATATATTTTTTAAGACTGAGGCATGTAAAAGGCTTTTGAGTTCACTTATCTATATTATGGTCATACATCTCATAAACCAACCATTCATGAAAAAATATAAAATAAAATATATACGTTTAACTAGTTAGTTGTTTTTGTATTATGCAAACTAATTAACTTACAGATTATTGATAATATTCATTGGATGCACTAATTTCTTAGAGCTTCTTTAACAATATGCCACAAATTAGATGACCTTAAACAATAAAAAGTTACCATCCCATAACTCTGGAAATAAGAAACTCTAAAATCAAGTCTTTGACAGGGCCATGTTTTTTTGCTTTTTTTTTTTTTAACTTGTAGGGGATAATCATTTATTTCCTTTTCTGGCTTCTGATGTTTGCCAGTAATCCTTGGTATTCCTTTGCTTTTAGATATATCACTCCAACTTCCTTACAAATTCTATTGTAAAGTGGCCATCTTCTCCTTCCGTTTGTAAAGTGACCCTATGTGTCTCTGTCCTTACTTGAGTTTCCTAATATTAATATCTGTGTCTGTGTTTAAACTGTTCCTCCCTAAGGACAGAGTCATATTAGATGAAGACCCAGTCTAATGATATAATCTTAACCTGATTATATCTACAAAGACTCTATAACAAAACAATGTCATATCCACAAGTACTAGAGGTTAGGACTTCAACATGTTTTGGGGGTGACATAATTCAACCCAAAATATTGAGCATGTCATTCCTTGTTTATTCCTATTTCTAGTCTTTCACAGCTATCTATTGGCTACATTTCTGTGTGCTCATCAAAATGTATGAGAGCTAGGTGGAGAGCAATTTCAACAAAACTCAGACCTCTTTGTTCTTGTTTTTTCTACAAGGTCTAAACTAGTTGTCCCTTTGCACCTGTACATGGACAAATGTTTTCTCTTCTTTTGTACAAGTCTATCTCTATTGGCTGTAGGCATTTTTGAAACTGTTAAGACTGCTGTGTATTGTGTCAGTACTCAACTGGGTAACCAGTGCCTCTTGACAATACTTTTTAATGTCATAGCAAACCCTTTTTAATGCTTTTTATGACAGTCATTTAAAAATCTTCAACATTCTTTAAGTCTTTTGCCACTTTGACATAAACCTGATTCATAATTAAATCAAATAATAATTTATAAATAAAAAATTTATCTCTAAGAGGGTAATTTTTGCACTCCCACAGTTAATTTACCCTGAAAAGATGTGTATCACATTTTTTCTACCTGAACAGAAAAATGTTCCTTCACCTGAATAAGAAATATTTTAAACTGGTTTTGCATTTTGTATATCCTTTCTTAGCTATATTTATTTAGTTAATACTCTTCTTTTGGTCCATTTGTTATCTGTCTCTCTTAGGCTTTTACCCTGGACATACAAATGTGTAAACATAATGATACCAAAAAGGCAAAAAATGTCTTTTTTTTTTTTTTTTACTTTATATTATTATATAAGTGTGAAGTACAAATCAGGATTAGGTACATATGTAATGTATGTGCAGGTAAAGTTTGGGTCTTCTTTCTATAAGTCAATTCCCCTCTCTAAATTGTACTACATTTCATTCTATTTCTAGGCCAGTATTCTTTTAAAGGGATATCCTCACCTGGTTATATTTTCTCAAGTATTTTTGTGTATTCAGAGTTTTACCTACAAAGATCTATTGAAATTTCTTTGTCAAAGATCACCAATGATCTACATTTGCTACATTTTAGCACAAATATAAACTTTTTTTTTTTTCATTTTTCATGAGGGCGTACCCATTTTTCTAGCATTTTTTTAGTTTCCCTTTTGTCTCTCTAGATGTTCTTTCTAAGAATTCTATTAAGTCTTCTCTGAATTCTTCCTGATAAGCTTCCTATACTAAAGTTTTTTTGGTTCTCTCCACACTTGTACCAGAATGATCATTCTAACTCAATGATCATTGAATATCATTGAATATCATTAGAATATCATTTCCTGACTTTAAAAAAATGTAATTATTCATAATCAATCCATTGTATACAGGAGAAAATTCAAACCCAGTTTGACTTCCAGGTCCTTAAAATGGGGACCTCATCTTACACTCTAAACTCATGTTTGATGACTTTTTCATGCATCCATAGCATGCATGTGTTTTCATATGTATGCTGGTAGATCAACTTTTCTCTCCATTATCAATCTCTCTTCTCACAGTTCCATATTGTAGCCATCTTTGTATGTGTAGTTATTAACCTAAGATCTGGCATATCACGGGCATTATTAAATGTGGAATGCATGACAGTTGAAGAAAAGGAGATTGATTATTTATTTCATTTAAGGGAGTATTGCAATTTTGTTGCAGTTAGATAACACCAAATTGATTGAGTTCTCTTCCATAATTCAGGTCTGTAGATGTGGAAGAGGTAATTCTCCTTTGATAGACATGGAGGATAAACAAATCTGGAGACACTTGGGATCCAGATGTTATCATGCCTCCCGTTTATTTCTTTCTATCCTTACAGAGTTTTTCTTCTTCTTCTTCTTCTTTTTTCCCCCTAGATTATCGTTTGTGGCTAGCATGAGGGTAGAAAATTTTTTAAAAAGAGGGAACAGGGATTTGCCTGCATCAACAGTTGAAACTCAAGCAGCATCTTGCCATACATATATTGTGGTTATATATGCTTATTGCTATAATATAAATAATGCTCAGTCACATATTGGGTTAAATGTATTTTGCAGGAAGATGGGGCATTTGGCCTATAAAATGAACTATCATTTATAAAACGGATTGCAGCAGATTTAGAAAGCTACTAATTCTGCTGATGAAATTAGGAAAATGTCAGTTTGGAAGAAATGGCTTGAATGAATAAGCAGTTCTCCCCATCTGATTCAAAGTGAAACAGTCCTGTAACAAGCATACTTGTAGCAAAACATCTAATCTCCTATTGAGCAGTCAGCCATTAATGTACACTAGTTAGAAAAACCAGAAAAGCACAATGATTAGGATTATAGATCCTCAACATGAAGTGAATTTATTTTGGCTCAAAAAAGTAATTAATGATTGTTTCAAAATATCTACAGTTAGAAAATCTTGTTATATATCTAAAAAATGTGATTTTTCTGACAACTCATATATTGTCAAAATCAATAAAATGAAACTAATATGTGCCCTGAATTTTATAAAGAAGGCTCTTGGGCTTGAAATTGTTCTTATGAGAATTGGATTAACTTGCTATATTTTGCTGAACACACATAATATCGTAAACACTATATCCGTGAGGGGAATAATTAAAAAACAAGAATCTATTTTTCTGTACACTATATCGATTAATGCATATGATTTTCTGGTTAGAGAATATGTTTAACACTAATTAAAATCCATTCTTAGAATGTTCAGGTTTCTTTTCTTTTTCCTTCTTGTTTATTGTTCACAATAGTCAATTTAGTTCATGTTCTTGATTCTTTAAATTAATTCAGATGTATAGAAATTTTAATTTTACCTTTTAATATCTCATCTCCATACTTGATTCAAGTTGCTCCTCACATACTTTGTTTGTTTAAACAATTTAATTTAAGGATTTTCTGGTGAAACTTCTTCCTTGAAAGACTTTCGTTTTCTAGGCAGTCAAAACCTAAGCATATATTACCTAGATATTACCTAAATACTGCTATGTTCAGACAATTCTGAATACCAACAAAGCAGTTACAAAACAAAACAATTGTCTCTTTTCCTGCACCTAGTCCCCTATTCCTCTTTCCCTCTTGCCTTTCTACGCTTTATCTTTACACCAACTTGGCCAAAGTATCTGGAAAGCTAAAGATGACAAAATAAAAGCAACTGCCATTGCTGACTGGTTTCAGATTCAAGCCCTAAGCCCTAATTTAGGTGGGTACATAATTTAACACTGCAATCCTACCTTATTGCCTTTGAAAAATTATTCTCATATATCTATTATTTTATAACTTCTCTGCTTTACTCAAATGTCCAAAACTTTTCACGTCTCCTAATTTGCACCTGCCTCTTCCTTTTCTGTTTCACTAACAAGAACTCTCAGAGGAAAACTTACACACAGTCCCAATTCACCATCTACACCTACTGAGCCATAGATCTTGCTCCTCCTCACCTAATTTAAAACATGACTCCATCAATTTGTCACTGGCAAACTTGTGTTTCTGGCTATATATACACTCCTGAGTTCCACAGTCTTGTATTCCTTTTATTAGGCATCTTACCTTGAGGCTCAGCATTTCATTTCATTCAATTTCCTCTGAACAAATTTCTTTGCCTCTTATTGTTAGCTATTCACTTTGATTTTCAGCTGAAACCCAGAAATATGAAGTCATCCTTCACTCTTTTCTCTTTCTCCATAGCATCTACCAATTTAATTTGAGTTCTGTCTATGAAATGTCTACAGGTGGTCCGTTCTCCTCCCACTCTTATTTCAAGTACTTTTTTTCAGTATACAAAGCCAATTTTATTTTACATAAAAAGTAACATAAACTTTGTTTTACCAAAACAGAAAGAAGTCCATTGACTTGGCACCACAAAACACAAAAACCTTGGAATAAATCTAAAGAAACACAGCCACACCTTGTACATGCAGAGGATTGGTTCCAGGACCCACAAGTATACCCAAATAGGGGCATACTTGTCTCATGAGTGAGGAAGCTGTGTATACAAAAAGTTGGATCTTCTTTTATGTGCTTTTCATCCCATACCTCTTTTTAAAAATACATTCTAATGTATGTCTGAGCTATTAAAATGGTCCCTCAGCTGATCTCTTTGCCTCTATTCTAGACCTCCTCCATAATGCACATCTTTAAAAAGAGTTGTCAGTCTAAATACAAATATGATCACTGGGGAAAGGAGAACCTATTCAGTAAATGGTGCTAGGAAAACTTACTGACCACATGCAGAAGACTCAAACAAGACCTCTATCTGTCCCCATACACAAAAATTAACTCTAAATGGATCAGAGACCTAAACGTAAAACCTCAAACCATAAGAACCTTAGAAAATGCAGGACATACCCTTATGGAAATTGGAACTGGCACCCAATTCCTGAACAAAACCTGAAACCCACAGGCCATAAAAGATAAGATAGATAAGTGGAGCCTCATTAAACTGACAAGCTTCTGCAAAGCCAAAGAAACCATCAAGAGAGCAGGGAGACAGCCCAGAGACTAGGAAAAAGTATTTGCCAACTCCAGGTCCGACAAAGGCTTAATTAACATCTTCGATCTACAAGGAACTCAAACGTGCAGAGAGGAAAAAAACAAACAACCTCATTATAAAGTGGGCAAAAGATATGAATAGACACTTCTCAAAGGAAGACATCCGAGCAGCCAACAGACACATGAAGAAATGTTCAACCTCACTAATCATCAAGGAGATGCAAATCAAAACCACACTGAGATACCACCTAACTCCAGTCAGAATGGCCATTATCAGTAACTCAAAAAATAACAGTTGCTGGAGAGGGTGTGGGGAAAAGGGAACACTTCTATACTGTTGGTGGAAGTGCAAACTAGTGCAACCTCTATGGAAAGCAGTGTAGCGATTCCTAAAAGTTCTAAATATCGACCTCCCATATGACCCTGCAATCTCCCTACTGGGAATATACCCTGAAGAACTCAAATCACTCTATAAAAAAGATACCTGCACACAAATGTTTATCGCAGCATTGTTCACAATAGCAAGAACCTGGAACCAACCATGCTGTCCATCAAAAGAGGACTGGATTTAAAAAATATGGTACATATACATGATGGAATACTACACAGCCATAAAAAGAACAAAACCATGAATTTCGCAGCAACCTGGATGGAACTAGAGTCTATAATACTGAGTGATCTCTCACAGAAACAAAGATCTGAGTATCACATGTTCTCACTCATATAGTGGGCCTTGAACATCTACCATAATACTATAAAAAAAAGAACTGACAATAGTGGGAAACTATGGGGTGGATAGGGAGGGGAAGGGAGGTGGGACTAATGATAGTCAATATCTGTCTGGGGGTGGGAGACACCCCTTATTAACAAGGGTGCCTGAATGATCCACATTTTTATACCTAACCCTTAACTGTACCCCACAATTTCATAATAAAAAATATGTTCCAAAAAAATATATGATCAGGGAGATTCCGTTAGACTCTAAATCCATCCAAGTTGCTGCAAGTTTCATAATTTTGTCCTTCTTTATGGCTGTATAATAATTCATCACGTATATATACCACATTTTTAAAAATTCAGTCCAGTTTACATGGGTAGCCCAGTTGGTTCCATGTTTTTGCTATTGTGAATACTGCTACAATAAACATGTATATGCAGGTATCTTTTTTGTAGAACAATTTCAGTTCTTCCAGGTACATTCCCAGAAGGGAGATTGCTGGGTCATATGGAAGGTCAATTTCTAGTTCTTTTAGGAATAGCCACACTATATTCCATAGAGGTTGAACTAGTTTGCATTCCCACCAACAGTGTAGAAACTTTCCTTTTTCTCCATATCCTTGCCAGCATTTGTTGTTTTTTTGTTTTATTAATGACGGCCATTCTTATTGGAGTTAGGTGGTATCTCAGTGTGGTTTTGATTTGTAAATCTGTGATTAGTGAGGCCGACCATTTTTTTATGTGTCTATTGGCTACTCATATGTTCTTTTGAAAAGTGTTTATTCATGTCTGTTTTCCACTTTTTAAATGGAAGTTTGCTTTTTTCCTTTTGAAAACTTTCAGTTCCTTTTAGATGCTGGATGTTAGGACTTCGTCAGATATGTAGTTGGCAAATATTTTTGTTTTCCAATTCTGTGGGCTTTCTCCCTCTCTCTTGATGGCTTCTTGTGCTTTACGGAAGCTTTTCAGTTTGATGAGGTCCCACTTGTCTATCTTATTTCTTATGACATGGGCATCTAGGGTTTTGATCAGAAATTGGTTGCCCATTCCAATTTCCATAGGGTGTCACCTGCATTTTCTAACATTCTTAATCCATTTAGAGTTGATTATTGTGTATAGTGATAGGTAGGGGTCCTGTTTCAGTCTGCATGTGGTCAGCCAGTTTTCCCAGATCCACTTACTGAATAGGTTTTTCTCTCCCCTGTGGTTGTTGGTAGATACTTAGCCAAAGATGAGTTAATTGAGAAATTGATGTTTTGCTTTCAGAATCTCTATCCTGTTCTATTGGTCTGTATTTCTGTTCTTGTAATGATACCCAGCTGTTTTAATTATTGTAGCCTTGCAGAAAAGTTTAAAGTCTGGGAGTGTGATATCTCCCAATTTGTTTCTTTTGCTGAGAATTGTTTTGGCTATTTGTGGTCATTTAAGTTTCCCTATGAATTTCTCTATTGATATTTCCAGGTATGAGATGAATGTTATTAGTAATTTAATAAGTATTGCATTGAATCTGTAGATTGCCTTTGGTAGAATAGACATTTTAAAAATGTTGATTCAGCCGGGCTCGGAGCCCAGCAGGTCGAGGCTGCGGTGGCCGGGAGCGGCCACTGCACTCCAGTCTGGGCGACAGAGTGAGACTCCGACTAAAAAAAAAAAAAAAAATGTTGATTCTTTTATTCCATGAGCATGGCATACATTTCTATTTGCTTGTGTCATCTTTGATTTATTTGAACAGTGTTTTGTAGTTTTTATTGCAAAGGTCTTTCACTTCTCTGGTTAGGAAGATGTCAAGTTATTGCATTTTTTGTGGTTATTGTGAATGGGATTGTGTTTTTTTAATTTGGTTCTTTGCATGTTTCTGTTAGTGTATAAGAATGCAACTGTCTTTGCATGTTTATTTTATATCTTGAGACTTTGCTAAAGTTCTTTATCAGTTTTTTGGCAACTTGTCTTGGATTTCCGATGTATAGGACCATATCATCGGCAAAGAGGGATAATTTGACTTCCACTTTTCTATTTGTATAACTCTGATTTTCTTCTCTTGTCTGATTGCACTAGCTAGGACTTCCAATAATATGTTGAACAGGAGGGGTGAGAGTGGTCGTGTTCTGGTTTTCAGAGAAATTCTTCCAATTACTCTTGATTTAACAATATGCTGGCTATGGGTTTATCATAGATGGTTCTTTCTATTTTGAGGTATGTTCCCTCTATGCCTATGTGTTCAAAGGTTTGTATCAAAAAGGGCTGCTGGATTTTATCAAAAGTTTTTTCTGCATCTAATGAAATAGTCATGTGGTCTTGTATTTACACCTGTTGATGTATTTAATTACATTTACGGTTTTACAGATGTTGAACCAGCCCTGCATCCTGGGGATGAAACCTACTTGGTCACTGTGAATGTTTTTTGAGATATGTCGTTGGATTCAATTTTCTAGAATCTTGTTGAGAATGTCTGCATATATGTACATTAGTTATATAGGCCTATATAGTTCTCCTGTTTTTTTGGTTTTTTTTTTTTTTTTTTTTTTTTGGTAGTATTCTTATGTCAGAGTCATTATCCTGGGTTGTTACTTGTCTAATAAGATCTCAACTTCCTAGCCGGGCTTGGTGGCTCAGCCTGTAATTCCGCGTCTTTGGGAGGCTGAGGTGAGTGGATTGCCTGAGCCCGCGGGTTTGAGACCCGCCTGGGCAGCGAGACCTCATCTCTACAATAAATCAAAATAATCAGCCGGGCGTGGTAGCGCATGCCTGTAATTCTGGCTACTAAGAAGGCTGAGACGGAAGGATCGCTGGGGCCCAGCAGGTCGAGGCTGTGGTGGCCAGGAGTGGCCACTGCACTCCAGTCTGGGCGACAGAGTGAGACTCCAACTCAAAAAAAAAAAAAAAAACGAAAACAAAGATCTCAACTTCTTGTTTCTACTTGGGTGGTTGTGTGATGTCAGAAATCTTTCATTTCATTTAGGGTATCAAGTTTGTTTCCATGCAGGTGTACATAGTGATCTCTGATCATTTTTTTATGCCTTTGTAGTCAGTTGTGACTTGATCTTTTGAGTTTCTGATTGTGCTTATTTGGACTTTTTCTCTCTATTTCATGGTCATTCTTCTAGGGTTCCATCAATCTTGTTTATCCTTTCAAAAAGCCAGCTTTTTTCCATTGCTTTTTTCCTATGGTATTTTTGTCTTCTATGGCCCATATTTGGGTTTTTACTTTGGTGATCTGAATTCTTTAGCTGAAGTTAGGATTTTGGTGATCTTGCTTTTGCAGCTTCTTTAGATGATTTGTTAGACTGTCAAATTGTTCTCTTTTTATTTTCTTGATGTGCATTCATAGAGATAATTCCCCTATTAGTACTGTTCTCATGGCATCTCAGAAGTTTTGTTAAGATATTTATGCTTTTATTTTTTTCTAGAATCCTTTAATTTCTGTTTTGATTTCTTAGTTGACCCAGGAGTTATTCAGCATCATGCTGTTTAGCGTCCATGTCTTTGTGGGTTTGGGGGGAATTTTATTGGTGGTGATATTAATTTTTATTCCACTATGGTCTGAAAATTTGCATGGCAATATTTCAATTTTGTGAAATTTGTTAATGCTTGACTTATGCCCAAGGTTGTAGTTGATCTTGTAGTTTGATCCATGTGGTGATGAGTAGAATGTATATTCAGTGGTTGTTGGGTGGAATGTTCTGTAGGTATCTATTAAGTTTAGGTATCTATACAGCATCAAGTTGACGTTTTAGATCTCTTTGTTGATTTTTTGCCTCGATGACCTATCTAGGGTTGATATTGGGGCATTTAAGTCCCCGATTATGATAATATTAAAGTCAATATCTTTTTATAGTTTATTTAGTAGCTGCCTTATAAAAGTTGGTACTCCTGTGTTGGGTGCATATATGTTTAGGGTGAATATTTCTTTCTGATGAATCAAAATTTTGTAATTATATAATATCCTTTCTTATCTTTTTAACTTTTTGATAGCTTAAATTTTTTTTCCTGATATTGAGATTAAAACTCCTGCCTCCTTTTGTGATCTGTTCAACTGATAGCTTGTTTTCCATCCTCTAACTTTGAGACTATGAGTGTCCATTGTGGTGAGATGCATTTTCTAAAGGCAGCAAATTGCTGGGTTTTGTGTTTTTATCCAGTTTGCCATTCTTTGTCTTTTCTTTCTTTCTTTCTTTCTTTTTTTTTTGTTTGAGTTGGA
>NW_007251214.1:589728-603002 GCF_000164805.1 Carlito syrichta
TTTATTGTAGAGATGAGGTCTCGCTGCCCAGGCGGGTCTAGAACCCACAGGCTCAGGCAGTCCACTCACCTCAGCCTCCCAAAGGCGCGGGATTACAGGCTGAGCCACCGAGCCCGGCTTCTTTGTCTTTTCAGTGGTACATTTAGTCCATTCATGTTCAGACTGATTATTGAAATGTGAGAACTTGTCCCTGTCATAATTCCTATAAGGCTATTTTGTTTTTGTTTAGTTTTTGTGCTCATATATGTGTGTGTTTTCATTTTTGCAGGTATGTTGTATGTTCCATTGCTTCTGTGTTTCTTTGTGATCTTGTGAAGTATATGATCTTTCTTTTGTTTCTTTTTTCTTCTGTATACAGCACCTCTTTAAACATCTCCTGTAGATCTGGTCTGGGAGCAGCATATTCCCCTGGGGATTGGATGTCTGGGAAGTTTTTTAATTGTCCTCTGTTGATGAAGCTTAGCTTAGCTGTGTAGAAAATTCTTGGTTGCAATTGTTTATCTTTGAGAACATTAATGATTAGGGTTCAATTCTTTCTGGCCTCTAGTGTTTCTGCAGATAAGTCTCCAGCAATTCTGATTGGTTTTCTGTGGTAGGTAATCTGAATTTTTCCTCTTCCTACCTTTAGGATTGTTTCTTTTATACCTAGTTTGTGTAGGTTAATTACTGGTTGTCTAGGGATTGGTCTTCTCAAAAGATGTCTTTTAGGGGTTCACTGAATCTCTTATGCTTATATAGTCATCTCTCTGGCCAGCTGAGGGAAGTTTTCTTGAATGACCTCATAGAATGTTTGTTTCAGGGTACTTTCCATTTCTCTTTCTATTTCAGATATTCTGATCAAATGTAGATTTGCTTTCTTGATAAAAATCACACATCTCATGGAGAGACTCTTCTTTCTTCTTGGGTTTGTTTTAATAGATCAGGTCGATTCCATATTTTGGTCTTCCAGCTCTGAGATTCTTTCTTCTTCTTGGTCAGTTATGCTTCTCATGCTTGTCAGTTTATTGCTTGAATGGAGTTCTTTTGTTTTTGTTTTTGTTTTTTTTGAGTTGGTTTCTCACTCCATTGCCCTGACTGGAGTAGTGCAGTGGCATGCTCCCGGCTACTGCAACCTCGACCTGCTGGGCTCCAGCAATCCTTCCGTCTCAGCCTTACAAGTAGCCGGCACTACAGGCACGCTCTACCATGCCCGGCTAATTTTTGATTTATTGTAGAGATGAAGTCTCACCAAGTGACCTGGGTGGGTCTCAAACCTGCAGGCTCAGGCAATCCATTCACCTTGGCCTCCCAAAGCGCTGTGGGATTACAGGTTGAGCCCCTGAACCCGGCTGGATTTCTTTATTTCTGTTATTTCTAAGTACCCTTTCTTGAGTCTGTTCAGCTGTGTTGCACTTCATTTAGTTTTAACCCTTGCATTTCTTGATTTGTATTTATTCTATTCAACAATTCCCTCATCTCCGTAAGTACCTTCTGGATACTGTCGTTCTCAGAGATAGCCATTATTTGTGCCCCAGTAGCTGTTCTTTCTAGCACTGAATCTTTGCGGGGTTCTGATGGTCACCAGCAGTTTTTTGTTGGTTTTACTTCATTTGTAGCAGTTCTCTTATCTTTTTAATTCCATTGCACGGTGGAAAATGGAGACACAGTCACTTCTGATATTTGCTCTACCTTTGGCCTTCCTTGAGCAGGGGCTAGAAGTGTGATCAATTATGGAGTAGGGCTGGGGGTGGGCGTTGTGCTGTCTCTTAACAATTCTGAGCACTTACTGGGGGATGGGGAAGAGGCTGAAAGGATTCACAGCCTATTGGTAGGTCATAATGTTTGCAATCTGGTGAATGGGCCAGCTGGGACTCATTCTCCATCTCTGCACAATATGACCTTACAGTGGGTACGCTTGCATAGTCCCCGAGTCCAAGGCAACATATAAGAGGGAAAAGTGGGGGAAGAAGGAGAGAAAAAAGGGGAAGGAGGAGAAAGAAAGAAAAAGAAGAAAGGAAAAAGAAAAAGAAAAAAGAGAGAGACTGCTCAGTTTCTCTGTCAGCTGCTATTCCTATCACAAACTGATCAATATCTCCCTCCCCAGCAGTTACCACAGTCTCTGGGTCATGGGACCTGCTGGCAAGGTTTTGGAGCCCAATCCAGACTCAGTGTGGCCTCTCCTCATTGCTTTCTCAGGTCTCTCTGCCATAGACTTCCTCGATGCACTCCTTCCATGGCCCTTGCTGCCAGCATTCAGCCAGCACTGTGGTGGTGCAGTCAGCAAAGGATCCAGCAGTTCTTCCTGGGAAAAACTCCCAGTTTGTCTGCTGCTAGGTCTCCCTCTCCAATTGCTTGCATCTGTGTTTGGACCACTGTGGGGTGGGGCATCTAGCTCTCTGGTATTGTGCACTTGGATTATCCTCTCTGGGCAAACAATGGTTGATTTTAGAGGGATGTAAGATCACCCCTTGATCTCAGAATGCAGGCCTCTCAGAATTGGGCTTGCTAAAGCAGGTCTCTGTCCAGTCCTGGGACAGAGAAAATGAAGGCTGTCCATGTTTCCTCCACCAGCAAGGTTCAGCTCTGTATTTCCTCCACAGGTTTTCTCCATAGTCCCTGCTGCCAGTGCCTGGCCTGTTGTCACAGGTGGTGGTGTGGATCAAGTGCCAGGTGTCCAGAGGCAGTCGATCTCTTCTGACTTTTCCTGAGACATGCCCTGGGAATGGTGGATCCTTCTATGTGTAGTGGGTTCCAAATTCAGAACAGTAGTAAATTGAAACAGTTACTGTGGGGTGCCCCGGGTACTTGATCCCATGTCTCCCCACGTGGGTTGGACATTTGCTCACCCACTTGCACATACAAACAGATGCAGATTAATGCATATGTACACTCACCCATGCAGAGACTCACACTCCAACTGGATCCATCTCCATCTCGCCCCCCTCTTTGGTCCGTTTTTAACATTAGTGACTTCATTATTTTATTCTGACAACTTTCACAACTTCCATGAATGCTAATTTACTTTATCAGTATTAATCTATTACCTTGAATTCTTTAGGTGCTTTAATTATGGTACATTATTGTTATTATTATAACTATATCTGCACCTAGCACAATTCTTAGAACATATTATTTATTTGATATAATTTGGTCGGTCCAGTAAGTGAATTTATAGTTACTTTTCATTAATCTTTCCATAATTTGACTTCTAAAAACAAAGAAGCTAAATAGAATAAGAACTGTTGAATTTAGAATTCTTTACAGAGCAGTGACTTGACATAGGATAACTTGCTCTCTCTAAAATCATTTGCTTTTTAGGGCACCCCCCAGGTTCCCTCCTGCTCTGGGAAGTTTTCTGTTCTCTCAATAAATCCTGCTTTCTAAAAAAAAAAAAAAAAAACCACTTGCTTTTTAGATGTTGAGTGAATCTAGTCGTACACTTAGTCTCTTTTCCCTGCTACTCCACTAAAACCCAATCAGCAATGACACCTGGGGAAATCATGGGAAAATATGTCACAAAGAAATGTCTACAAACTTTTTCTGCTCTTTATAAAAAGTCATTGAATGGCTAAACTTTGACTAATGCAAATTATTCTGGAAGCATTTTTTGAATCTTAAAGAAATAATATATACTATTTAGAGGACAGCAAAATGATCAAGGGAATAGATGGATAGTTTATCCTGGAATGATAGGTAATGAATTTTTCTCATTTTGAAAAGCAGTTTATAGTGAGATAAATTTAGTTCAAAGAGGAAAAAATTAGGTTAGCAAATTTGCTTTGTTGGGTCACATGTATTACAGAATTTATTTCTGATATGTTTCTTCCTCAAAAAAATTATTATAAATCTTCTTTCAATAGTAGATTCTATACGTAAATTTAAGAGAAAGATTCTAGGTGTGAGAGTCTAATTAGGAAAATTTTAAAAATTAAGAAATATAAATGGAATAAAATAAGGAAAGTTTAAAAGTCCTCAATTTACAAAAATATATGTTTATATCATTTATTGTGTAGTACCACTTAATTTATTCTGGTTATATAAAGGATCAAAAAACTGCTACAGTTAATTTTTGCTTCACAAAAATCTCCTTAAACACTGTTATAAATCCTTTAAGAACACTCAGTTTATCTCAGAAAATAAATGGATTTTCTCCTTAATTATACTGTGAATGACCGAAATTCTATGATAAGTCATACTTTTATTAAAGTATTACAAAATGAAGCATACTGCAAAATAAAATTACATTTTTATGTCACTCATGTATATTCAAATCCATTTTATGGTCACAGTAATTTCTAAAACACAACCTTTGACCATTGTGTGTGTGTGTGTGTATGTGTGTGTGTGCACATGCGCCCTGATAGTATCAAATCACAAGAAGTGTGTTTAATGTATCCAAAGAAGTTGCTTAGCAACAACATTGGACTCAGTTGCACTGCAGGGTGCAATATATGTCCATGTTTAGATTGTTATTTATCTTCATTATAACTAAGTAATTTAAGTTGTCAACGCTCTTGTGACTATTGGATATCTGTTAAGTATACATTTAATGCTTCACTACATTGTGCTTCCAAAAAGGAATAGCAGCTATCAACAATATGTCTTTATCTTCTTTGAGAAACATTATATTTCTACCAAATATGTACTAAATGAACCTTACAGATTAGTGAGGGGTATGATTTATTCACAAATTCATACCGAATAAACAGTTTTATGAAACTGAATCAAATTGCACCCAAGGGGATTGTGGAATCAAACAGCAAGCTGATTATACTAAAAAAAAAGGCAAAATAATATCCAACTCTAGTAACCTCCATTTTAAAATGACATTAATCCTACTATGTCACAATAGAGTATGCATTTTTAAGCAAATAAAGACTTTGCCTAAACTTTCTTTAATTCGCCATAAATATTGAACTCTGCATACTTAATATTCTCATAAAATATTTTTTAGAACAAGAATGGTCAGATATAATGCAATCATTTTATTTCAACCTTTATTTACAGCATAATAACATGTACAATTTTTAATTGTATCCTCCATTATAATGTGATCTATAATTCCAGAAATTATAATACTGAGAAAATATGCTTGATTATATATCCTATGAGAATACATAAATAGAATATAGAAAATTTTTATAAAGATATTAAATTCAACCATTTGTATAAGATATTAAGTTCAATCATTTATTTTGAAGCACAATATTGATAAATATTATCCAAGGGGACAGAAGATCTTGCATTCTGCATTTTTTCTGACCTCATCCTACTTACCATTTCAATTGGCTGTTCATCTATATTATTTATATTATCTTTGATAACATATTTCAGCAAATATATTTCTCTGAGGTTTGTGAGATAGTCAAGAAATTAATCTAATCCAAGGAGAAATTCAAGGGAACACCAGTTTGTAGCCAGTCAGTTAGTAGTATAGGTGACAACCTTATTGAAACTGACATCTGAGGTGGGAACAGTTTTGTGGTTCTGGGTCTTCAACCTATGGATCTGATATAATTATCATATCAGTACCATTTGAAAGAGGAGTCCTAGGAGTCAATATGCTCCCCTTTTTCTGACCTTAAGAAGAAAGCATTTAGTCTTTCATCATTAAGTATAATATTATTTGTGATTTTAAAATGATATATGACTGACTTGGTGGCTCAGCCTGTAATCCTAGCACTTTGGGAGGCCAAGATGAGTGGATTACCTGAGCCCGCGGGTTCGAGACCCACCTGGGCAACTTGGCAATACCTCATCTCTACAATAAATCAAAAATTAACTGGGTGTGGTAGCATGCGCCTGTAGTTCCGGCTATTTGGAGGACTGAGGCAGAAGGAGATCGCCAGAGCCCAGCAAGTCAAGGCTGCAGTGGCCAGGAGCATGCCACAGCACTCCAGATTGGGCGACAGAGTGAGACTCCAAATAAAAAAAAAAGATATATAAATGCTCGTAATCAAGTTGAGAAATTTATCTGTTTCTTCTCTTTTTCGGAGAGGCTTTTTATGAATGGATATTGAATATTGTCAATTGCATTCATTGATATGATCATATGTTTTTCCTTTTTTAGTTTGTTCATATGTGGGATTGCACTAATTAATTTTTTTTTTTTTTTTGAATTGGAGTCTCACTCTGTCACCCAGACTGGAGTGCAGTGGCCGCTCCCGGCCACCGCAGCCTCGACCTGCTGGGCTCCAGCGATCCTTCCGTCTCAGCCTTCCGAGTAGCCAGAATTACAAGCGTGCGCTACCACGCCCGGCTGATTTTTTGATTTATTGTAGAGATGAGGTCTCGCTGCCCAGGTGGGACTCGAACCCACGGGCTCAGGCAATCCATGCACTGATTAATTTAACCAAACTTTCTTTCCTGGAATAAAGGAAATAAAGGTAGATAGGACCAGAATTGGATTAAATGGCACCTAGTTGGTGTCTGCTGGAGAATGACTAGATGTATTTGAAGACCTCTGGTCACAGACATTGTTAGATGGTATGATATTTGCATATTTTGCTTTTGAAGAAACTGCCAGAATGATTTCCAGAGAGGCTGTATCATTTTGCATTTTTACCACCAATGTACAAATAAATCAGTTTTCTGCATTTTCAACAGCATTTGGTGTTGTGACCTTCTATTTTAGCTATTCTGATAGGTGTGTAGTAATTTGATTTGCATTTTCCTAATTGCTAATGTTGTTGAATAACTTTTCATGTGCTTATTTGTCACTTGTATATAGTCCTTGGTGAAATGCTTCTTTTTATCCTTAGCCCATGTTTTATTGGATTGTTTGCTTTCCTACTGTTGAGTTTTGAATGTTCTTTATATATTTTAGAAACTAATCAGATGTGAAGTATCTGAGTATGTTCCTCTACTTTGGAACTTATCTTTTCATCTACTTAATAGAAAATTTCACAGAGCAGAAGGTTTTAATTTTGAGGAACTCCAATTTGATAACTTTTGCAATTATGTCATTATAATTTGGGTTTTCATTTATCTGATGATTAGTGAGGCTCAGCATTATTTCATGTGTCTGTCAGCTGCTTGTATGTCTCCTTTTGAGAAGTGGCTGTTCATGCCCTTTGTGCAATTTTTAATGGAAGTTGTTTGTTTTTCCTTTCACTTTGGTTAAGTTCCTTGTAGATACTGGGAGAGGAGACCAAATTTAGTAAACAGTCCTGGGAAACTTGGCTGACCACATGCACAAGAATGAAACAAGTCACCTACCTATGACTATATACAAAAATCAACTCAAAATGGATCAAAGACCTAAATGTAAAACCTCGAAATATCAGAATCTTAGAAGAAAACATAGGAAACTTCTTTATGCACATTGGGGTAGGCAACGAATTCTTGACCAAGTCCCCAAAAGCAAACACCATTAAAGCTAAGACAGACAAGTGGGACCTCATCAAACTGGAAAGCTTTTGTGCAGCAAAATAAACCATTAGGAGGGTAAAGAGACAAACCACAGATGCATAATTTGCAAATTATGCATCTGATAAATACCTAATATTTAAACTGTTTTTAACTAGCCTAAGATCTCAAATATTTTCACTTGTGTTTTAGAGTTTACATTTAAATTCAAGATCCATTTAGAGTTAATTTTTGTTTAAAATGCGAAACTTAGAAACTTAGTCGCTGGGCTCAGTGGCTCAGCCTGTAATTCTGTGCTTTGGGAGGCTGAGGTGAGTGGATTGCCTGAGCCTGAGAGTTCGAGACCCGCCTTGGCGAGACCTCATCTCTACAATAAATCAAAAAAAATTAGCTGGGCCTGGTAGCGCGCGCCTGTAATTCCAGCTACTCGGAAGGCTGAGACGGAAGGATCGCTGGAGCCCAGCAGGTCGAGGCTGCGGTGGCCGGGAGCAGCCACTGCACTCTGATCTGGCCTACAGAGTGAGACTCCAACTTGAAAAAAAAAAAAAAAAAAAACTTAGTCAAAGATTTTTTTTTCTTTATGTCTATGTATGTTTAATTGTTCCAGCATCATTAGTTGAAAGACAACATTTTCTTCATTAAATTGTTTTTTCATCTATATCATTAAAAACAATTGCATATACCTGTGTAAATTTATTTGAGGGTTCTCTATTCTATTTCATTAAACTATGTGTCTATCCACCCACAAATGCTACATACTCTGATTACTGTAATTTTCTCATGTCTTAAAATCAGACTAGTTCTGCCTACTTAGTATTTTTCAATTGTTTAGCTCTTCTGACTCTTTGTCCTTTCATATAAATTTAAGAATAATGCTGTCAGTAAATAAAAAAATAATTCTGAGATTTTGATAAGAATTGTGGTAAACCTGTTTATCAATATAAGATAATTGGCATCTTTATAACAAATCAATCCATAAACATAGTTCACCCCTCCATTTTAAAATATATTTTGCTATTTCTTTTATCAGGGACGTATACTTTTCAGCATGCAAGTTTGGGCAAATATTGTTATACCTTCACTAAAGTGGCTCTTATCTAAGTGTTATTGTATTTTCAATTTTGATGTCCACATATTCATTATTGGTTTATACAATTAATTTCTGCAATATTTACCTTATATCATCTGACTGTTCTGAGCTCACTTATCAGTACTAGGACAATTTTGTAGGTTTCTTGGGATTTTCCACATAGATACACATGCCATCTACAAATAGGGACAGTTTTACACCTTCTTTAATTTCTTACCTAGTACACTGGCTAGAACTTTCATCATCATTTGAAGCAGGAGTCCTAGGAGTAGATATACTCCTTTTTGTCTTAGTCTTCCACCACTAAGTATAATGCTATTTGCTATTTAAAAATTATATATAGTTGCTGTAAATCAAGTTGAGAAATTTCTCTTCTGTTTTTTTTCTAAATTGGCATTGAATTTTTTTCAGTTGCATCAATTGATATGATCATGTGGTTATCCTTTTTTAGTTTGTCATATGTAGGATTGTACTTACTAATGAATCAGCCTTGCATTCCTGGAATAAACACCACTTAGTTATGGTGTATAATTCTTTTGTATATTGCTGAATTCTATTTGCTAATATTTTGTTAAGAATTTATTTATCTCTTTTGTGAGGGATATAGCCTATTTTTTGTGTGTTGCTTTTGGATTTGGCATCATAGGAATTCTAGCTTTGCAAAATGAATTAGGAGTATTTCCTCCTTTCCTACTTTTGAGAAAAGGTTGTGTATAACTAGTCCTTTTTGTTTAAACATATGGTATAAATCATCTGGGCCAGGAGACTTGCTATTTGGGAATATTATAATAATGAATTCTATATCCTTAATATCTATAGGGCTATTAAAACGGTCAGTTTTATAACATGAATTATAGTAGTTTATGATTATTGAGGAATCAGTCTATTTTGTTTAAGCTTTCAGGAACAGAAAAATACATATCGCCGGGCTCGGTGGCTCAGCCTGTAATCCCACGCCTTTAGGAGGCTGAGGTGAGTGGATTGCCTGAGCCCGCGGGTTCCAGACCCGCCTGGGCAGTGAGACCTCATCTCTACAATAAATAAAAAAATCAGCCGGGTGTGGTAGCGCATGCCTGTAATTCTGGTTACTTGGAAGGCTGAGGCGGAAGGATAGCCGGACCCCAGCAGGTCAAGGCTGTGGTGGCCGGGAGCAGCCACTGCACTCCAGTCTGGGCGACAGAGACTCCAATTCAAAAAAAAAAAGAAAGAAAGAAAGAAAGAAAAATACATATCTACTCTATTTTCCCATTGCCTTTTACAAAGCCAGATTAATAATATTGAGCTTCTTTTTGTCAAAACCAAAAAAAAAAGAAGAGATCAAATAAAGGTGAAGGGAGAATGCTAGTTTTAAAAACACTGACAAGAAGTAGTCTTTTTTGGAGCTCATTTTCTGCTTATTTTGTTTTTTTGCTAAAAAGAAAAAAAGCCATATTTAAGAAATGGAAGCAAGTAGTATTCACTTTTGTTTTGCTGAAAGCTAAATAAAAATGGAAAAATAAGAAACAAAAGTTATCAAACCAAAAATATGCTTGAAATCTTTCAGTGAAACAATGCAGTTATTGTAGTCATTAGAGGTAATATCTAATACTTGTGATGAAATTAATATTCATTTTGCATATTAGTATTAACAAATAATAACATTAATTTATGGTACTGTTTAAGTTAATCAAATTTAATAGTAATTTAATAATTTTAAAATAATTTTGTTGATGAAAGCATTCTGAAGAATTATTATTGTTCCTAAAAACTTGGACTTTTTCTTATTTCTTTTATTTTATGTAATTTCCCTCCTTTATATATTAATAAATGAAACATGACTTTAAAGGAAATTTGCACCTATTATTTTTCTACTTGGAAGATCCAAGGAAGTCAAATCTTATGAAATGAATTATTACTATTTTTTCTTATTTAGCTTCACATTATATTTGTTACTGAATTAAGAGATAGTATCTAATTTTGCCTTCAAATGCATTCTCAAATCATATGAAATAAATTATTACTATTCTTTCTTATTTAGTTTCACCTTCTATTTGTTGCTGAAGTAAGAGAGAGTATCTAATTTTGCCTTTAAATGCATTCTACAATTCTTTTAGAGGTGATGAAATATCTTTTGCATTTATTGGATGATCTTCCTTTAAATCCTTAAATAATTCTTTTTACATTAGAGCCCTCTTTTTCTTTTTTGTTTCTTTGTTAAATAATAGTGTATTAGTTTCCTGGGGCTCTTGTAACAAATTACCACAAACTCAATGGCTGAAATAACATAAATTCATTCTCTCACAGTTCTGGGGCCAGAAGTTCAAAATTAGTACCACTGGGCCAAAATCAAGGTGTCAGCAGGACTGTACTCTTTCTGCAGACTCAAGGGAAAAATATATTCCTTGCCTCTTCCAGCTTCTGGTGCTGCAGGCATCCCTTGACTTATGGCCTTGACATTCTGATTTCTGCCTGTGTGGTCACATTGCTTCTTCCTTTTCTGTGTACAAAATCTCCCTCTGCCTTCCTCTCATAAATGCACATTTTGGGTATTAAAAGGATCACGTTTAGAATCATCCTGGATAATCCAGAATAATCTCTCTATCTCAAGATCCTTAACTGCATGTACAAAGACCCTAGGATCTGATATACTTGGGAGGCATTTTTCAACCTGCTACGGTAAATTTGACTTTATTGATTTGTCTTATTTTATTTTGAATGCAATTTTTTCCAATAATATTAAACACTCTTGTACCAATTTCATGAAATTATTAAATATTTAATATAAAGTCTTCATTATTCCCTTTAGGAATATTTGATTCTCTTATCATTAAATATGCACAATTCAAGTTCTTCTGTTATATGAGATTTTACAAAAGTTTATTGCCTAGGTGTTTTACTATAAAAATTATCCTGCTTAACGTAATACTTTAATACATTTAATCTAAGATTCTATCTTTGCTGTGTGATACTTTTATATAAACCAATTACAGAAATGGCTCCCAATTGTGAGTCAAACTATCTTGATTATTTCAAAGCGATAAAAAGACGTTTCAAGATACTAGTGACAAATGTGACTTTAGAGATTTTCCTTAGCTTCCCTTCAAAATATAATGTTTAAGCAATATGTAGATATGACTTTATTACTTTTAGATGCTTTCCTGAAAGATGGCATATTTCAAAACTTCAAATGGAAAACCTAATTTCCAATACAGACATGGAATTAAAAACAAAAACAAAAACAGAAAAAGGACCTCAAATAGGAACCCATGCTTACTGCATTGAATGAACTGTCAGAGCTACAGTTTTGTTATATGAAATTATACCTTCTTTGTGATAGAGATTTCTGTGACTTAAGTGAGGACAGCACTTCTTTCCTAGCAAAAATTTTGTTAGACTATTTACTTTCTATAAGGAAGCAGAGCCTGCTAATGGAGGATTTGTATATATTTTTCCTCAGTACAAATGTGGCTGGTTCTAAAGACCGCTGTTGGTATTATATGCTTAAGGATTATTGTCTAAATTTATTAAGCCCTTAGTTTCTGGAAGAAAACATTCCTTAACGCGGGTTATGAGAAATAGTAACCATCAGTATCAATTGATGGAAGGTAAGTCTTAACATTTGTGTACAAAAGTGTTACTGACATTAATTCTGTACAGTAGATTGCTGTTTTAAATAAAAATTCCATAGCAATAAAGGTGTAGCAGAAATAAGGTGGGCATTAAATAAAAAAATGTTGAATTCAAATTTGATATTCATTGCCTATATCAAGTTAGGGAAGTTATTTAATTTGCCAGAGCTTCAGCTCTGTCATAAAACATGTTAGTCAATATTACCTGAACTCAAAAGTTTAGTGTGACAGTAAAAATTAAGATTATATATATAGTTCCTACTTCAGAATCAGCAGGGAGAAGATGCTTAGCAAATAATAAATTCACTTTTTCTTAAAGTTTGCAATTGAATATCACGTTAAAAGAAATCCCACCAGTAATGCCGCAATTTCTCAAAATACTTGAAGAAATAATCTTTTAGATTTGTCTTTATAACCAGCATAAAATAAACTTTAAATGTCTGTTTATAAATCAACAAGTGCCTGCTAAATATTAGATTATATGATAAGTTGATAAGTATTAAAAATTTGTGGTTAGTAACAGAGACATTTTGTATAGTCAAGAGCAAAACGATCTATCTATCTATCCATCCATCCATCATCTATCCATCTATCGATCCATTATCTCTCTCTCTCTCTCTTCCCATTCATCTATCTATCTATTTGAATCCCAGGAATATCAAATTGTATGCAATTAATTATAATATCTTATAAATTTTTACTACAGATATAAATATTGTTTTATGAGACTAGACAGGAGGGAATAATTGATTCCCTCCTCTTAGTATTTTTTTTAACCGAAAAGAACATTATTCTTTCTGTTCTATTTTAAACAGACTACTCCAAAATTAAAGTATACTCTGAAAAGAGAAAAGTTTTCAGCATTAATAACATTTACAAGTATATTCCATTTAGCTATCAAAGCAGGTAGTTCAATTTTTTTTTAAATGACATTTTCAAGCAGTTAGCAGTCATTTACATATTTGCAAGTTCTTGTATAAGTGTTAAAATATCAAATTGATTTTTTAACTTTTTCAGGTTGCTTGTTTTCTTTTTTTTTTTTTGAGTTGGAGTCTCACTCTGTCGCCCAGACTGGAGTGCAGTGGCGGTTCCTGGCCACCGCAGCCTCGACCTGCCGGCTCTGGCGATCCTTTCGCCTCAGCCTTCCAAGTAGCCGGAATTACAGGTGCGCGCTACCTACCACGCCCGGCTGATTTTTTTTTTTTTTTTTTTTTTTTTTTTTTTTTTTT
>NW_007251214.1:603445-604370 GCF_000164805.1 Carlito syrichta
TTTTTTGATTTATAGTAGAAATGAGGTCTCGCCAAGTTGCCCAGGCGGGTCTCGAACCCGCGGGCCCACGCAATCCACTCATCTCAGCTTCCCAAAGCGCGGGATTACAGGCTGAGCCACCGAGCCTGGCTAATATTTGCAAACATTTTTAAGTGTAACAATGTTTTATCTTCAAAATAAATTATTTCTTAGGGTGAAACCACCAATGTTGCATAATGTGTTAGAAGCCAAACATATGTCATAAGATGTGAAAGGAGACTTTTTGCTCTTTGTTTCATCTATCAGAACCATATACTAAAAACTTCCCTTAGAAGTTATAGACATAATAGTTAATAAATATAAACTGTCTTTAGGACTACATTATATCTTTTCGTTCAATTTGACACAATTTTGAAGAGGTAAATAAAATTTTAAATAAATTATTGCTATTTGCATATCCTGCTTTTTTAAAAGTTATGTAAAAGTTTTTTAAAAGGCAACTTGGTAACATTTAAAAATTCTTGTGATTTTATTGTTGTTCAAATCATATGTACAGTTGTTCTTCCAGTACATATGATAGTCTAATAAATATTTGAGACTCTAACGGAAGACCATAACAGGTATATATAGGTGATCTACAATTTTTTTTTTTTTTTTTTTTTTTTTTGAGTTGGAGTTTCACTCGGTCGCCCAGACTGGAGTGCAGTGGCCGCTTCCGGCCACCGCAGCCTCGACCTGCTGGGCTCCGGCGATCCTTCCGCCTCAGCTTTCCAAGTAGCCGGAATTACAGGCATACGCTACCATGCCCAGCTGATTTTTTGATTTATTGTAGAGATGAGGTCTCGCTGCCCAGGCGGGTCTCGAACCCACGGGCTCAGGCAATCCACTCACCTCAGCCTCCCAAAGGCGCGGGATTACAGGCTGAGCCACCGAGCCCGGCTCGGTG
>NW_007251214.1:604497-666239 GCF_000164805.1 Carlito syrichta
TCCCTCCTGGGCAGCGAGACCTCATCTCTCCAATAAATCAAAAAATTAGCTGGGCGTGGTAGCACGCACCTGTAATTCCGGCTACTTGGAAGGCTGAGGCGGAAGGATCGCTGGAGCCCAGCAGGTCGAGGTTGTGGTGGCCGGGAGCGGCCACTGCACTCCAGTCTGGGCGACAGAGTGAGACTCCAACTCAAAAAAAAAAAAAAAAGTTTATATGAGCTGAAGTTTATGCCTCATAACTTTAAAAAAAGTGAGTTCAAAAGTATTTAAATTACCCATGTGGCCACTATTATTGAGCAATTTAATTTAAAATAATAAAATAAATATAAACTTATTTTTTAAACACGGTCATGTCTTTATAAATAGAGAGATTCAGTTTTTCCTTGGTAAAATCCCTTATTTTAGTTTGCTGATGCAAAGGGAAAAAATCACTAGTACTTGCTGTAAGATCATTCTAAGCAGTTCCCATGGTAAACACTCCAGATATCCATGTAGCCATTCTTTAGCTGTAGATAAATACCTGAAACCTAGAGAAGTAAATCTCTTGCAAATCATGTGGCACTACATGGTTTAAGAATGATTTTATTTTGATTTTTGTATTGTTATAACCTTATATTAACCCGCTGACCATAAAGGTGCTAGACTCTATTATTAACTTTGAAAAATTCCCTGCTACATTTGAAAACATTTTCATATTTGTGGAAATATTCATTAATAAATGTATACATCTAATACAAAGAAGAATAGTTTTAACACATTACTCTTTCCTGTTGAAGTTTGCATGGCAGTTCAGTTCAAAGAAGGCACCAGGAGCTAATGCTTCTCTGCTTTTCCTCTTCCTTCTCCAAAGACTTGTCAATTTTGCTCAGTCCAATATATCTCAACACTTTGCTTTCCAACCTATGTACAAGGAGAAAAGGATAAGAGACATGTACAACTCTTCCCTTTAGGAGAATGGTAAAAAAATTGCCCATATTGCATTGGTCATAAGTTTATCACGTCTTTATCTGTGAGAAAGAGAAACTGAGTCTTTACTTAATAAGCATCCTAATACTATGAAATAAGACAAGTGAGTACTGAGGGCTGCTGGAAAGCTATGCATGCCACATTGTGGTAGGCTGAATAGTGCCCTTCTGAAAGGAAAAATACAAACTGTTTTTCCTTTGTTCTCACACTACAACAATCAACACAGAAGACTTCTGAGACCAAGTGTTTATAGGGTTTTCACACATACACCAACTATGCAATCAATTCTATTGCAGATGCATTCTCCAGTTCTTATACTATCTACCAGAAGATAGCATCAGATCTCACAGTTTGAGGACTCATTCCCACAAGACTGCCTCCCACTTCCAGTGTCAGTCTCAAGCTCCAGGTTTTTTTAAACTTGCTTTTGCCTGACTAGCTATAAATTGGGGATTCCATGCCCCCCTCTTTGGACTTGATTATTTTGCTAGAGTTATGGGCACAGGAGCCCTGGTTCCATGGAATTGGGATGCAGCACCCTCTCAGCATGTCGATGAGTTCCTGTTAACCTTCCTGGAAGCCTCCACGAGTTCAGCTGTTCAAGAACTCTCCCAAAACTCCTTCTCTTGGACCTTTTTATGAAGACTTAATTGGATCCAAATGATTAAAGCATGGACAACCATGCAGAAATGTGACTGGACAAAGAGTTATGATCTAGTACTAACTGACTGAGTGTGGAAACCCAGTAAGACCAGACTGTTCAGAGTCTTCTGGGCCTCTCTGAGCAGCATTTCTTCCTCCAGAGTAAGGAACAAGACGCCTTCTGAAATAGGACTCTGTGACCCATAAGTAAGCAAGGTAGGTCAGAGAATTTATTGATGGACAGCTTTAAAACAGAAAGGCGAATGGAGATTGGAGTACTCTTTTAGTTTCCAAATCCTACCTTGGGGAGAAAAAGGATCAGCTGAAAGGAGACAGGAGAAGATTAGAGAGAAAGATTGTTTTCTGAGTTCTGCTTCTGATGCCTAAAGCTCCTCAATGTTATGACAAAAGACTATAACAAGGGCTATGAGAGTTTTGAGTGAAGAACCATGAACAAAAGTCTATGCATAGGTTTATATATTATATACATTTTTGTGTATATATATATAATATATCATTTATATTATGGTTTATATGGCATACATGGATAATATATGTATATATGTGTATATATGTATAAATAAATTTACATATATTTATTTATCACATCCCCCAAAGCTATCAAGTTCTAATCTCTGTAACTCAGATGAAGAAACAGTCCTTGCAGATTAAGTTACATTAGATTTTTGTGATTAAATTTAGGATTTTGAGACAGTGAGGTTATCTTGGATTTTCCAAATGGGCTCTATATGCAAACCAAAGTGTCCTTATGACAGTCCTTGCAGGTTAAGTTACATTAGATTTTTGTGATTAAATTTAGGATTTTGAGACAGTGAGGTTATCTTGGATTTTCCAAATGGGCTCTATATGCAAACCAAAGTGTCCTTATGATAAAGAGGCAGAAAGAGGTATGACATAGTAGAGGAGAAGACAGTGTGATCATGACCATTGGAGTGACGAGACCACAAGTTAAGGAATGTGGTCACATCAATCATTCCTTGAGTGACAAAGAATAAGAACCACTGAAAGGTTGAAGAAACATGGAATGGATTATTCTCTAAAGTCTGTACTGACATATTAGCTTTCAACCTGGTCATACTGATCTTAAACTTATGGCCTCCAGAACTGGGAGAAGATAAATTTCTGTTTTTGTTTTGTTTTGTTTTTTTGAGTTGGAGTCTCACTCTGTCGCCCAGACTGGAGTGCAGTGGCTGCTACCGGCCACCGCAACCTCGCCTGCTGGGCTCCGGCGATCCTTACGCCTCAGCCTTCCAAGTAGCTGGAATTACAGGCATGCGCTACCACACCCGGCTGATTTTTTGATTGATTGTAGAGATGAGGTCTCGCCAAGTTGCCCAGGCGGGTCTCGAACCCGCGGGCTCAGGCAATCCACTCACCTCAGCCTACCAAAGGCGTGGGATTACAGGCTGAGCCACTGAGCCCGGCTCAATTTCTGTTTTTTTAAGCACCAAGCTCATAGTAATTTGTTACAACAGCCACAGAAACTAATACATACCTAATATTGTTTGTTTTGTTCTGTTCCCAATTAAATTTTACTACATGTTTTAATGATACAAATTTGCATATGTTCTGGTGCTAAAAACGTATAAATGATCTTATTATTATATAATTATAATAAAAGTGAAATTATATCATTCCAAAAATACTTACTGAGGAACTAATATATATAAGACAGGATAAATAGTGAAGTTAGGACTTATAAGACAGTTATGCATTATATAGGGATACATTTGACTTGATCTATGAGCTGCTTTTTAAACTTTTAATCAATGATCCAACATCCTGGGGAAAAATCCAAGAAAGAAATGTGAATATGACACAAAAGCACATAACCTGTAGAAAGCAATGAAGGTCAAGTTGGTTTAAAAAAAGGTTTGAAGAGAAAGACATTGAGTTATCTATTAATAATATGGATGAACATGATGATGGTTATTTTACCCGTGCATATATATTAATACGTACAATGTGCTAAGTCCTGTGCTAATTGCTGGAGACATAAAGGAAAGGGTTCATTTTCTGCTTTTTATAAAATTCCTCTGTTAAATTTGAAAAAAATTTCAGAAGAATGTGGCAAGTGTTATTTACAAAAGCACAGTAATCAGTATAGTAAAAAATAGGTATTCATTCTTGAGAATTCATATTCATTATGTTGAATGAGGTTTTGAAATGTGTAGGTTTTCATAGTTTGAGTATACACAGTCTTCAGATTACACTTTGGAAAATTCTGTGGTACAGAAGGTTGATGAGCACATGCTAAGGAACATCTTCATTGAGAAAAGAGAAGGGAGAAGACTAACCAGAAATTACACAAAATAGGTAGGCAAAGATGACTCTGGAAAATCACCTGAATACAATATCATGCTGTTATTTTTTACTATAACAGCTATGACTGCTGTGAATAGCTACAGATATAATTTTCTTTCATGAATGGAATCAACTATTTCTAGTTGAATTTGCTCTAATGGAGCAACTAATTATATACAAGTCAAATGCATAGTATCTTTATATATTTGTGTCTCTGCCCCATTCCACATCTGCCGCCTTCTGCTTTTTCTGCTTTGTACCTCACTCCCTGATTCCATCACCTCTGTGTGTTTGTGTGTTTTAAGAAAAGATGTCTGAAGCCTGGGTTAATGTCTTTTTTTATTAGAAATATGAGTGACCAAATGATGGATGGGCATCTATATAACTGCCAGTAGTATTAATTTCCTAATGGTGATCAAATGCAGCAGTGTCCTTTCTTTTTGCCTAGAGATGGGGTAGGAGGGCAGTCCATTATGTTGTATAGACCTTGATCTCTAGACCCTTTGTGCTACAAAATTCCTTGACTTCTAAGCATGTATTTATTATAAATGAATATTTAGGGGAGACAACATTTCTCAATTTGGACAATACATAAGAATCACCTGGGATGCTTTTTAAAAGTATTAAGAGACATGTTTCACTCTAGAATGATAAACTGAAATTTTGGGAATGAAGCCCAGGTATTAGTATTTTTAAATGTGCCTCAAGCCAGGTGCGGTGGCTCACACCTGTAATTCTTGCACTTTGGGAGGAGGAGGCAAGAGGATTGCTTGAGCCCACGGGTTCAAGGCCAGCCTAGGCAACATGACGAGACTTTGTCTCTACAACTAATGAAAAAATTTTATGGACGTGGTGGCACAAGCCTGTGCTTCCAGCTACTTGGATGACTGAAGCAGAAGGATAGACTGAACCCAACAGGTTGAGGCTATGGTGGTCATGAGTGTGCCACTGCACTCCAACCTGGGTGACAGAGTGAGACTCTGACTCACAAAAAATATATATATACACACAAAAAGAAAAAAAATACACACACACACACACACACACACACACACACACACACATACACACACACGCCCTAAATGAGTCTAATGCAGTTATTCCATCAGTTAGTTAAATATAAAATTACCACCTCCCCACCTATCTTTGAGTACTTATAGAATTGAAAATATTATTTTTAAATATTAACTATTATTTGGAGAAAAAATTCCATAGAAGAGAAAAATAGAAAAACCTCCCACAACCCAATAATACTTGCTGCACATTTTAAATGCAGACATAAAGTACCCATTTGCTTTAAAACTATGTTGTAGATTTCAAGGGAAAGAAAATCAAGGACTTACTACAGTATTACCATTACTGTGCAGTGAAGTGTAAATCTAAAATGCCACTGCACTTCTAAAATACAAAAGCTCAGTGCCACACATCAAAAACCTACACTGGTAGACTATGCACACCAAAGCACACATTTTACTGGAGGAGTTTTTTCTTGAATGCAATTGTGGGAAGTGTAATTCAAGCTCAATAATTCACCCCAATTCTTTCGTACTTGTTGGATAATACACAATTCTTAGGTTCAGAGTGTATTTTTCCATTTTTTGGTACTTATTTTAAAGTATGATTTTAAAATGTGCAGAAGGTACATTGGTTTAGCTTCTAAAACACTTTTTCCACATGAATGCTTAAATTGATTAGAAAGGTAAGTAAACCATGACTAATAGTACAGTAATAAAAATCTTTCAAAAAAAAATAAGTCAAAACCTCTACAATGAAAAGTATAATTTCTTCTTTTTCAGTTATAAAATTTGGCAACGTTTTCCAATACATGGAAAAGAGACTGGTTAGATCAAGTATCACAAATCTTTGTTACCTAAATTAGTTGGTTTATCTCTTTTCTGAAAGCCATTTATTATGTTCTATCTTTTAAAACTTGCATCACTTTACTACATTATCTAGTGTCCCTATTTATCATTCAAAGATTTTTTTCTTTCTACTTTTATCAAGCTCTTAGGTACATGGTCTCTTAGCAGGAGAATATTGACAAAAATGAAGAGGACACATGTACTCTTAAAGTATTATTTAAATAGTGATTTAAGCTTTTTTTCCTCTCTCTCCATATACAATATTTCTCAAAAAACAATATAATTAAACCAAATTTTTAATAGTATTTTAGGGCAATGAAAATATTCAGTGGACTAATGTCACTGGAGCATGTAGCCTTTTTAAAACAGACATTAATTTGGGAATATTTAATAATAGCCAAAAAATATTCACATATCTTATTTCCATTAACCAAATTTACCCAAGATATCTATTATACCAATTAACTTCAAATAGAAAATGGCAGATATCCTGATGGACAGTGTTTGACCTGCATGGCTATGTGTTGTTTATTAATTGAGAATTGGGAAGGTACACATTCCATAAGTGGATTTAGTAATTCTTCCATCCTTCTCTGTCATCCTGTTGATTTTCTCATCGTTAGTGGCTTCATCATCAGATGGTGACTGTCCTCAGCATCAACAACTGTAAGAAGAATGAACAAAGGAATGAGGAATAGTGCAGAAGCAAAGATGAATTTGTTTCCACTGGCTTCTTTATTTACACCAGGAAGGAAAGTCACTGGAGCCCATCAAAAACCTCACTTTATGTTGTATTGGCTTAACTGTGTGACATGCCCATTCCTGTACTGATTCTAGGCAAAGTGAGACATGATCAACATTATGAGTTAAGCCAGTGCTTCCAGTTGGCAGCACTAGCATTTTGGATGAGATAGTTTATAGTGTAGGACTCTCTCATGATTTCTAGGCACAAGGTACCCATGGCTAATCAGCACTACAGACAGCATCATTCCTCATACATCACAGAGGAATAGCACTGCCACCCATTGAGAACTAGTGATTTGTTCACCCTCCAGAGCTGGATCTTTTTGCCGGGAGAATAAATTAGCTTCCTGTTTATCAAAGGAAAGGGGACATTGGCCTTGAGTAAGTGAATAACGGAGTCTACCATACCTCTGAGAAGAAATGAGTCAATTTTTTGATTATGTCATGTTTCATCTACATTCTTCCTTTAACAGATAATGTAGGAGAAAGTGCTTTAGTCCCAATTAATTTAGTAAGTGCTTTTTATTGGAATAATTGTTTCATCTCCCAAAACTTCAATTTTCTCATCTCTAAAATACTGGTTTGGGATTGTATAATGCTTTGTATTGATTGCTTCCAATTATTTTTAAAAATCCTTAGATGTATAAATCATTTTTTGCATCACGTACTATAGATTGGCTATGCTATAATTAAAATGTGATATGAATCAAATACTGTAGAAAATAATTTACAGGTTTTTTTACGAGTTTCTATAGTTTTCTACTAAAGGGTATTTAGCAAAGTAACTTCTGGAGAGTGAATAAAAGTATTCTTTCACATATATAAAATATATTTAGAAAACCCCTTCTACATGAATGTAATTATAAGAAAAACAAAGTTAAATAAGTATTTTTTTAAAAAAATAACTCTTCAAACGTCTGGAAAGACAATGATATTTTTCTGGAAAAATTAAGCTTCTAAGCTTTATTTTAATTTACCTGTTTGTATGTATGTATAAACACTTTAACCTTTTTTTTTTTTTTTTTTTTTTGAGCTGGGGTCTCACTCTGTCACCCAGGTTAGAGTGCAGTGGCATGCTCATGGCCCCCGCAGACTCGACCTGCTGGGCTTAGGCAATCCTTCCACCTCAGCCTTCCAAATAGCTGGAACTACAGGCACACACCACCTCGCCCAGCTAATTTTTGTGATTTATTGTAGGGACAAGTTTTCACCAAGTTGCCCAGACTGGTCTCCAGCCCCTAGGCTCAGGCAATCCTCTCACCTCTTCTTCCCAAAGTGTCAGGATCGCAGGCTGAGCCACCACACCTGGCCAACACTTTAACTGTTTTTTAAAGATGCAGTTATTTTTCTCAATTTAAATACTTTACAAAAGTAGTGAATCTGTGTAATAAATAATTATGCATCAAATTCTCCTAATATATAGATTAATAAAAAATATAATTATTTATAGTATACAATTTGTTTTTCAACATTAATGGATTTCTTCTAACAATTATCATAGACAAAATAAATTTTGTCAGCAGGTGAAGAACTTTTTCAAATACGTGTTTTCACATCTCATTCACTTGGGTATTTATCAAACACTTAGTGAATACATAATGACTATGTCAGACTGTGAACAATTTGTTCACAGACTGTGAACAATTCCCAACACCCTTTGTATTGCAGGTTGATTTCTGCCCGTTCTTCAAAAGTCAAGTAAAGCATCACTTACTCTAAAAACTGTCTTTCACCACCTTTTCTTGATAAACATTATCCTTTGTGGTTTTATTGCACCCTGTGCTACTTAGGCTTTTAAAGCACTTATAATTTACTGAAATTACTTAATTACTTGCTCTTTCTCCACAAGACCATAACTTTTATTTTTATTTATTTTTATTTTTTTAATTTTTTTGATTTATTGTAGAGATGAGGTCTTGCTGCCCAGGCAGGTCTTGAACTCGCGGGCTCAGGCAATCCACTCACCTCAGCCTCCCAAAGGCACGGGACTACAGGCTGAGCCACCGAGCCCGGCTCAGACCATAACTTTTATATTGGTATCTCCAATACTAAATACTTTGTTACTTTGTAAAAGTTTCCCGATAATCATAATTAAGTTACCATTTAGATACATAGTATTTAATTACCACCACTATCCTATAAAGCAGATTATTATTATTCTCATTTCAACAGTAAGAAAACTAGAATTTAAGGGGAATGAATAACCTACTCTTTACACTGTTAATATGTAACTTAACTTAGAGTGGAACTCAAATCAACTTTGCTCCACAGTGAGTCTCTATAAATACCAACGTTTTCACTGGATAAATTAAGTCACAAAATTGCTCAGTAAATATTACCACTGGTCCCTATCAGCCAAGTTGAAGCACACACACCTCCATTTTATCTGGAAATCAACGGCATTTCCTACTCATAATGAGACTAGTATATTTGTATATGTGTTTATTCATTATTATGTGCATTCACTACCCTTTCACATTCTGTTTAGCCTCTTACTGTAAAAGCTGCAAGAAACCCTTAACACAATTGTTCCTGTGTTCCTTGCTCAGTACCAGTCAGATAAGCAGAAAATGCTTTACTCTAAAAACCAAAGTTTACAAACAGTCTTTCATATGTTGGAATTTATTTCTCTGAATTGGTGTATTTTTTAAGAGTGTAGTTATTTCACATTTTTGATTGCCTTTCATAGCCTCCAAATTTAAATGAAAATTTGAAAACTCAAGACTGCCTGTGCACAGTTTCCCAATTGCAAAAGATTTCATGGAGAAAACAAATTTTGAATACCCTATTCTACAAAATTAAAAAAAAAAAAAGTCATCCAGTAACTCCACATTCTTTACCTCTTAAATCCTTTCTGGAAAATAGATATGTTTATTCACAGGAAATAATTCCATGTGGGTAATCCATGGTTAGTGTAGGAGTTGTGGAATTGGAAGAACTGAGATTAATTCTTAGTTCTACCTTGTAAAATGTCAGGTGTTTGTAGCCTCATATCAAACTTCCTGAGTCTCAGTTTCTTATAAGAAGTTCTAATTCTTTGTTCTATGACAAGTTATTGTTCCTTGTGACTAAAATTTGTTATAAAACTGGATTCATTTATTCTGTTTTAATTAATAAATACATGATAGAAAAGAGTTGTAAGTACTGGTGACCAAATTTTTTGTTTGTATGTGTGTGTGTGTGTGTGTGTGTGTGTGTGTGTGTGTGTATATATATATATATATATATTTATTTATTTATTTATTTTTTTTTTGAGTTGGAGTCTCACTCTGTTGCCCAGACTGGAGTGCAGTGGCTGCTGCCGGCCACCAGAGCCTCGACCTGCTGGGCTCCGGCGATCCTTCCGCCTCAGCCTTCCAAGTAGCTGGAACTACAGACGCACTACCATGCCCGGCTAATTTTTTATTTATTGTAGAGATGAGGTCTCTCCAAGTTGCCCAGGCGTGTCTCGGACCCACGGGCTCAGGCAATACACTCACCTCAGCCTCCCAAAGGCACAGGATTACAGGCTGAGCCACCGAGCCTGGTTTGTCAATATATTTTTAACAGTGATTCAAATTTGGATTGACACTGACATTCAAATATTTTTTCTTTCTGTGTCAATGTGACTTTTATTTCTGAATAGATGTGATCTTGTTTGCCTTCAAATGTATTGTCTTTTGCAAATGGAATTTATCAATTTAAGTAAACCTAAACTGTATTCTATTTGCAAGTGTTGCCTAAATTTTAAATAGCAGCTGGACATGGTGTCTCACGCCTGTAATCCCAGCACTTTGGGTGGAAGTGAGAGGATTATATGAGCCCAGAGTTTCTAGACCAGCCTGGGGAAATTGTCAATACCTCGTCTCTTCAATAAAATTTTTTAAAGCCAATAATAATAATAATAAGGTTTTTAACCGGGCATGGTGGCACATGCCTGTAGTTCCACCCACTTGGAAGGCTGAGATGGAAGGATTGCCTGAGTCTAGCAGGTCAAACCTGGGTACACTCCCACCCGGGTGATAGGGTGAGACACTTGACACACACACACACAAATTAAATAGCATATGACGTATTTCTTCTAAAACTTACTTATTCTCCATAAATATTAGACTCCAATTACTACCTCCAACCTAACAGTAAAGTACAAAATAGTGTATAAGAAACACAACTTTAATTTGACAATAAAATCTATTTCTTAACTATAGTGTTAAACAAAATACAAGAGTTTCTTAACATTAGTACTACAAAAATCCATATGTATATTTATGAATGACACAGCAATAATGCTGTGAAACAAACTACCTCAAAATCTTTGGCTTACAACAAAATGTACAGGTCTGTGAGTCAACTGTTTCTGCTGAGCCCTTTTAGAATCAGTTTAGTGGCTCTACTATAAGCTGTGGGTCAACTGGGTTTAGTTGTTGAGTCTTCGTTTGGATCAAATCTACTCCATGAGTTTCTCTCTGGAGTCAGGCTGAACCTAAAGATGTTAAAAATAATGCTTGATCTCTAAGAAAGCATCCCAGGAGCACATAACCCAAATCAAATTGCATAAGCACATTTGAAACTTCTATACTTTTATTGTTCTCTCATGGAGCCAAAGCAAGTCACATAGCAACATCCATAGGCATTGTTATGGTGACATATGCTGCACTCGAAGAGAGAGAAGGGAAAAATGGGACTTTTACAAGCAATAATTCAATGGATTGCATATACTATTCACTTGAAAATCATATAAAGTTTGACAGCCCCTTTTTGGTAAACAACCCACAGTATTAGACATAACAAGTGGTGAAATATAACAATGTGATATTTACACTCAGTAGTTTCAGTTAGATGGATCTCATTATTTATAAGTTATTTTTATATACCAGAGGAAAAATAAATCTATGCTCAAGAATGGACCAAGGATTTTATTAATCATCAAGTGTCATTGTAGATAGTATTGTTTAGAGGAAAGATCTCTTAATTTGGAGGCAATTCTTATTTGGTTTCAATTATCATAATCTCTTATGAACAGAGTTGGCCTATGTGTAATTATATTGTGTAATTTGATACCCAAGAACTGCTTTAAAATTTATGCACTTTTTTCAACATATTTCTTCATTGCCACCAATATGACTTTACATATGAAATGAAGTCTAAATGATCTAACTTCTCATTCCAAACCTTAAAAATATATGCAAAATGAAATATCATTCTCATCTTGAAAATCATAGTATATTTTCTTTCCTAGCAAAATTATTACGTTAAAAATTATACAATAGGAACTTTCTTATCACATTTATATATTTTCTCCAAATTATATGTATTTCAAATTCAACTAAATACAAACTCCTTAATAACATTGTAAAAAGCTTCTGATTTTTCTCACATCTTCTTGATAGAATGAGAACTCTAATATATTAATAATAAATTATCATTATAGTCTTTCTACTGCATTTATAAAATGGCTTTGCAAGAATCATTTAAGATAGATGGATTGAATGTTTATATTACTAACAGAGAAAGAAATTTCAGCAGCCATGTCTGAATTATAAGCATCTATTCCGCCTTGTGCATAAGTGTCTCAGCATTAATATCTGAAACTATAACTGAATTTCATAATACTAACTCATGTCCCTGCTTTATAAAACAATAGAGCATTTTGTCATAGAGCCTTTGAGATATACACATTCATCAAATTATGATTAGCTAAGGTCAAGCTTGCAGCTACAAATAATATCCACAGCATTTGATAAATAATGTAATAAAATATCATTAACCGCTCAATGTAATGGATGATCTTCTTTTTTCCCCTTCTGCTGCTCAGCTATAATCTTTAGGGCTGCAGAAGTCACACTACAGCCCCAGTAATAATGGGCTTGTTACTGAATCCATTAACTAAATATTTTCCTATTTTATTGCACATTCTAGATAAAATAACCAATTGACAACATTTATAAATAATGTCATTGAACATTGCTTAAGTAGATTTTTACTATGCTTCCTCTCTCAGTTCTTCATGTGTAGCTCATGGACTTATTTATAAGTACATAATACAAACATATAAATAGATAATCTAAGCATGAATTTTTTCACAGTTTCTTGTATAAAAAAGCAATATAAAATCATATATACTATGTTTTCAATTCTATATTGATAATAGCATACATATTACACATATATGAAATACATACACACAAACATGTAAACAAGGAGGGCCCCCCAAAAACCCAGAATTAATTTTTGGAGGGTGGGGCCCTTGTAGTACAGGCTTCCTCCACTAGGTCAGTGTTCTAGAAACCCCTTGGCATCAGGGTACCCACTAGAGCTGTTGTGCGTGGTTGCATTCAGCTTCAGTGAATTTTTTTTTTTTTTTTGGTGATCCTTTCAATGTGTTTGCCCATTTCATGATAGGTGATTTATGAATGCACCTGCCAACACCACGCTGAATGTTTAGCAGTTCTTGACCAAAAGCAGCATGGCCCCTTACCCCACCCTCCCTACTCACTTGATCTCAGCCCAGTGACTTTAATTGTTTTCCCAGATGAAAAACTTCTCAAAGGAAAATGTTTTGCTGATGGAGAAGAGGTGAAACAAAAAAAGGTAGACTCACTAAAAGATATGAAAATTGAAGAACTCAAAAACTGTTTCAAGCAGTGGAAAAAGTGTCTCAATAGGTGTATTGCATCAAACAAGAGTGCTTTGAATGTGACTGAAGTTTAAATATGTAAGAATAAGTATACAAGTTTTTGTAAATAAATTCGTTTTATTTGAGTTCCCTTCATACACATATATTTATATAGTAGCATAGTAAGAAAAAGAAGAATGTCTTGAACATTGGCATAGCTGAATCTAGAAGTCAGAAAAGGCGTAATCATTATATTTGGGGGATTAAACTAGTAAATGAGTAGGCAGCAAATTTTTCATTGCTGTGGGCTCAAGGTCACTGGAAATTCATCAAGACATAAAGAGATTAATTCAGATAATTATTTACATTTGGTATTTGGAGGAGTCTGTTAGAAGAAAGAGTGACTGATTATAGTACCTGAAATGTTGACATTAGATATGTACTATTAATAAAATTGTGCTAATATTTAAGCCAATTTATATAAAATGAAGAATAAATATGCCAAATTATGTTTATACAACTTGATTGAAGTTTTATTCATTTGATAGCTTAGACTTCTAAAAAATTTTTCATGTAATTTTGTGTTATTAGTCATGGAATGCAGGCAGGAGAAGCAACAGTTGACCAGTTACAATCTTGTCAATTCCACAGTGCATTTTAAGTAATTCCCTGTGACCAAACTGTAGTGCACGTTGAGTAAGTAGCAAGAGATGAGGCTGACAAGAATTGAAGCCTTGGATTACAAAACTTCACATATGCTATGCAGGAACATTAGATTTTATCCTATAGACAATTGGGGAGCTGTTGAGAGACTTTATCAAGATGATTTCAGGCTAATCTGTTCTTTATATGAAAATTGCCCTAGCATCCAATTGGAAGGAACGAATTCAGATAAGAAGCTGATTAGGAGTTGGTTGCTTATATGCACCACATTTTTTAAAATCCAGTCCAGTTTCGAGGGGCAGCACGTTTGGCTCCATGTTGTTGCTATTGTGAATAGTGCTGCAATAAACATGCGTGTGCAGGTGTCTTTTGGTAGAATTATTTGAGTTCCTCCAGGTATATTCCCAATAAGGGGATTGCTAGGTTACATGAAAGGCCAATTTCTAGTTCTTTCAGAAATTGCCAAAGAGATTTTTTAAAAGAGATTGCACTAGTTTGCATTCCCATCAGTAGTGTGGAAGCATACCTTTTTCTCTGAAAAGAAAAAACAAAGTGGTGTATATACACAATTGAGTATTATGCAACCATAAAGAAGGACAAACATGGACTTCACAAGAACTTGGATGGATTTAGAGTGTATCATACTCAGTGATCTATCACAGAAACAAAGAGCAGAGTACCATATGTTCTCACTCATAAGTGGACCTTGAACAATTATCAAAATACTGTAAGAAAGGGACTGGCAGTGGTAAGAAACTGCCAGGGGAGGAGGGTGGGATTGGCAATTGAGGGAAACTGCCTGGGGAGAGGGGCACACTTCATCAACAAGGGTACATAACGAACATTTGTATACCTAAAACTGAATTATACCCCACAACTTTAAGATAAAAAAATTAAAAGCTAACAAAAAAAAGTTGACTCATGGCCATCATTAATAGCAATAAACAACAGTTGCTTGAGGGGATGTGGGGAAAAGGGAACACTTCTACACTGTCAGTGTGAGTGTAAACAGTGTGGCAATTCCTAAAAGATTTAAAAATAGACCTTCCATACAACTCAGCCATTCCCCTTCTGGGAATATACCCCGAGGAACTTAAATCATCCTATAAAAAAGATACCTGCACATGCATGCTTACTGCAGTATTATTCACAATAGCAAAAACATGGAACCAATCATGCTGCTCATAAAAAGTGTACTGGATAAAATAATGTGGTATATATACATGATGAAATATGATATAGCCATAAATAAAGACAAAATTATGGACTTCACAGCAACTTGGATGGATTTGGAGTCTATTGTACTCAGTGATCTATCACAGAAACAAAAAACTGAGTACCACATTTTCTCACTTATAAGAGGACCCTGAATATTTATCATAACACTATAAGAAAGGGTTTGGCAGTAGTGGGATGCTGCCATGGGAGGGAAAGGTGATACATAATATCAATATGGGTACCTGGTCTCAAACCAGGTGAAGTGGGCACCGAAGGGAGGTCCAAACTTTACCTGTACGGATGATCATTGATCTACCTAATCCTGAACTGTACCCCATATCTTTAGAATAATTTTTTTAAAGGAGGTGGTTTCACTAATTGTGACATGATATTGACCAGGGCCTGCAACAAGAAAGAAGGATATAGACAGATTGATAGCTATAGTTTCAGAGATGCAAGATAGGACTTATCCTCAAGGAAAGCATTCTAGTAGAAAGAGGTCCAGATAAACTGATATAAAGTAAGTCTCTACATATGAACTTTCAAATTGTAAACTTTCAAAGATACAAATGTGCGTTTGCACATTTAATTCACATGTCTGGCATACATCGCCATGCGTGTGCATCTGCTACAAGTGGCTGTGATTTTGTGTACTTTATTGTATAGTACATTACTTACTTTACAGTACTCTACCGTACTCTCTTCCACTTAGTAACTCTTCTTGTCTCTTCACTCAATGCCAGCCCCTATATACCAGCTGTTGTACTGTATTATATTACTATACTTTCAAGATACTGTACTGTAAGATTAAACATGTCGTCCTTATATTTTTGTGTTTGTTTGTTTATGTATTATTTGTGTGAAAAGTTTTATAAACCGATTTCAGCACAGTACTGCATAGCTGATTGTGTTCGTTGCATACCTAGACTAATTTTGTTGAACCTTCAAACAAATTGAACTTCATTATGAATGCATGTTCTCAGAACAGGACTCTTTTGTATGTAGGGGTCTTATTTTACATACATTTCCTTTATCTAAATCTTGTTTTAATTGATATGTTCATGCCAGTTACCAATTAAAACATTAGGTATCTCTGTCAGATTTATTATTTCAACAACTGTTTACTCAGCTCCTACTGTGTAAGGAATACTATTTCATGTTGGGATATAATATAGGAAAATATATAGAAAGAACTTCACCACTTTCTCTTGCAGTATTTTAAAGGGTAACATTAATTTTTAAGATATATCTCAGTAGACAGGAAAAAATGGTGTCAGAGAAATCTAGGAAAAGGACAGAGGGTTAGGAGAAATTAAGTGGGTCAGATATCAGTATAAATTGACAGTATAAATTAACCATCTGAAAGATCACTTAAGTGGACAGGTATCTATGTGGCAAGGGAGCAAATGAGTACCTGGTAATACGCAGCAAGGAAGAGGATATTTGAAAGGAAGTAGCTGCTATGTATTTACACAGAGGTTGAGACTGTACCACTCAGAACACCGGACATTAAACAAGAAGATAATGTTATATCCATTCAATTAATGTGGCTAACATCTTGATTATGCTGATGTGAAAAAAATGAGATGTAGATATTTTGTATTCTTTAACATATATTGAATAACAGAAAACAAGTAAATTTTATTCTCTCAAAAGAAGAATATTATCTCAATTAAGAATTCTTGTTCTGTTACATACTAACTAGTATGTAAATTTGTGTGGCATATGTGATTTCCTTAAGCTTCATTTTAAATAATAGTTATAAGACCTGCTTTATTAGGTTTGATCATAAGCCAGACACAATCCTGAATGCCATAATCCCAAATGTTGAAACCCTAAATTTAGGTGTGGTGACTCACATATGAAACCCAAGCTCTTTGGGAGACTATGGTAGAAGGATTATTTCAGAACAGAGTTCAACATCAGTCTGAGTAACATAGCGGGACCCATGTCTCTAAAACAATTTTTTAATAAGTAACCAGTTCTGCTGGTACACATCTATATTCCCAAGTCTTGGAAGGCTAGGGTGGGAGGATTGCTTGATCCCAGGAATTCAGGACTGCAGTGAGCTATGATCAAGGCACTGCACAATGACCTGAGAGACACAGAGCAAAGCCCTATCTCTAAAAAGGTAAAATAAAATAAAAATAAAAATAAATCCCAAACAATCAATATCCCTGAAGCTTAAAAATCCCTAAAGTGAAAATTCCTGAAATCTAAAATCCTAAAGTCTGAAATCCTGCAAATCACAATCACAGCATAGTTACCCAATGGTAGGCAGAACTATTACCTTGTTATTGTCATATCTGAAAATGAAATATGCTTTAAGGAGATGCATACAAGTACTTAGTTGATATGGGAGAATTTGTAGACTTAATTTTAGGTATCAGCCAATTGGATTAAGCATTATTTGGGGTGTGTCTATGAGGATGTTTTCAGAGGAGATTATTGTATTCCTCTGAGTAGGTTAAGTGGGGGAAATCTTCCCAAACTATTGGCAGGCATATTCCAGTTGGCCAGGGGACTGGAGAGAACAAATACAAAAGGTAAGTTAGTCTCTCTCTGAGAGCTGGAATAGACTTTTCTTTTGCTGCCTTGAATATCACAACTCCAGGGTCATTGGCCTTTCATCTTTAAGATTCACACCAGTGGCATCCTGGGTCCTGAGGCTTTCAGTCACAGACTGAAGATTACACCATAAGCTCTGTGGGCGACTGCATATACAATGGTGACCTATCATGGTTTTTGATCTATCTCATCAAAAGACTTAGGTTAGCCGGGCTCAGTGGCTCAGCCTGTAATCCCGCGCCTTTGGAAGGCTGAGATGAGTGGATTGCCTGAGCCCGTGGGTTCGAGACCTGCCTGGGCAGCGAGACCTCATCTCTACAATAAATCAAAAAATCAGCCGGGCGTGGTAGCGCATGCCTGTAATTCCGGCTACTCGGAAGGCTGAGGCGGAAGGATCGCCGGAGGCCAGCAGGTCGAGGCTGCGGTGGTCGGAAGAGGCCACTGCACTCCAGTCTGGGCGAGAGTGAGACTTCGATTCAAAAAAAAAAAAAAAAAAAGACTTAGGTTGTCTGTCTCAGTATCTCATCAAAAGACTTAGGTTGTCTGTCTCAGTATCTCATCAAAAGACTTAGGTTGTCTGTCTCAGTATGTCAGATATATAGCTAGGTGCCTTCAATTATCAACCATAGTTATATGCTTTTATGCACTTTACTTTTTGACTTACTTCTTTATAAATACAGTTTGCTCATAACTGTTATAGCTAAGTGATTTTGTTAGAATGCCTGACTGCTCATGTTGGCAAAAATACGTTATTATTGCCTATTTTATTGTGTAAATTGCTCTATGAAATGTTTTGTTGTTTTTATATGTTTCTTAAATAAATCCCCTTTTAAAATGTAAATAAGTATATTTTAAATAATTATTATTCACTTCTAGAATTACATTGTAAGAATTTTATATTTTAAGCATCTTGATCTTTTAGGATTTCCACACTCAGGATTATTGAGTTCAAGACTGTATCTTTTTTGATTCTATCCTTATTGTGTTTTCTTTAGTATTCAGTGAAATAATGCACATAAAAGGTTCAGGAATTATATAGTGTAATGTTTAGGCTTAATCTAGTTATGACTTATTTATCTATCCACTGTTTTATGCACTGAAGTGACAGTCCTGATTAAAACAAAAACAACCCATGCCCTCATGTAGTTCACCTTCTAAAGTAGGAACTCATCATAATCATTAATTTATTTTGGCATTCATTGTTTTCATCTATGACATGCTAGCAATGTTTCAATGTGTGGCATAATTAGAGGAAATATTAAATGCCACAAAGCAACAAGTTCAGTTTTCTATTAAGAAATATTAAGACTATTTAACTAAGAGAAAGAGAAGCTAGATAGAAGAGCATTTCAGAAAATTGATGAACTTTTTTCATTTCTTTTCCATGTAGTTTTTAATAGTAAAACCTTCTGGAGTGATTGTAATTGTTAGCATTATTATTAGGTTGATACATAAATTCATAGAATTTTTCATTTGTCCATGGAATACAAATGTCATAAGGTGTTTGGTGACACTTCATCATAATTTGCCATTTCTTGCATTGACTGACATGGATCATCATAGATTAAATTGTTTCAATGGTACATCAAAACCCAATGACCTTCCTGAATGTGAAGAATCACTCAGGTTAAAGTAGTCGTCTTTGTTTTTTTTTATGTCAATATTTTTTATTTTGATATTGTGGGGTACAGTTAAGGGTTTGGTACACAAATATGCTTCGTTCAGGCACCCTTGTTGAGAAGGGGTGTCTCCCGTCCCCAGACAGATATTGACTACTGTTAATCCCACCTCCCTTCCCCTCCCCCCCATAGTTTCCCACCACTTTCAGTTCTTTTTTTATACTATTACAATGGATGTTCAAGGTCCGCTATATGAGTGAGAACATGTGATACTCAGATCTTTGTTTCTGTGAGAGGTCACTCAGTATTATTGACTCTAGTTCCATCCAGGTTGCTGCGAAGTTCATGATTTTGTTCTTTTTTGTGGCTGCGTAGTATTCCATCATGTATATGTACCACATTTTTTTTAATCCAGTCCTCTTTTGATGGGCAGTATGGTTGATTCCAGGTTCTTGCTGTGATAAACATATGTGTGCAGGTATCTTTTTGATAGAGTGATTTGGGTTCTTCAGAGTATATTCCCAATAGGGGGATTGCAGGGTCATATGGGAGGTTGATATTTAGAGCTTTTAGGAATCACCACACTGTTTTCCCCAGAGGGTGCACCAGTTTGTAGGAGTGTTCCCTTTTCACCACACCCTCTCCAGCAACTGTTGTTTTTCGAGTTATTGATAACTGCCATTCTGACTGGAGTTAGGTGGTATTTCAGTGTGGTTTTGATTTGCATCTCCTTGATGATTAGTGAGGTTGAACATTTCTTCATGTGTCTGTAGGCATATAGACCAATGGAATAGAATAGAGATTCCAGAAGCTAAACCTCAATTTCCCAACCAACTCATCTTCGACAAAGCCTCCACCACCTACCACTGGGGAGAGAAGAACCTATTCAGTAAATGGTGCTGGGAAAACTGACCACATGCAGAAGACTCAAACAATAACCCTATCTGTCCCCATACACAAAAATTAACTCTAAATGTATCAGAGACCTAAATATAAAACCTCAAACCATAAGAACCTCAGAAAATGCAGGACACCCTTTGGAAATTGGAACTGGCATCCAATTCCTGAACAAAACCCAAAATCCACAGACCATAAGAGATAAGATAGACAAGTGGTACCTCATTAAACTGACAAGCTTCTTCAAAGCCAAAGAAACCATCACGAGAGCAGGGAAACAACCCACAGATTGGGAAAAAGTATTTGCCAACTCAAGGTCTGACAAAGGCTTAGCATCTTCGATCTACAAGGAACTCAAACGTGCTGAAAAGAAAAAAAAAAAAACAACCCCATTATAAAGGGCAAAAGATATGAACAGACACTTCTCAAAGGAAGACATCCGAACAGCCAAAAGTAGTCCTCTTTGAACTTGCAAAATCATTTTCTTTCCTTGTTTTTTCCAATGATATTCTCCCCCTACATGGCACAAATTGAGCCGCCTCTGCTGCCCTTACTCCTCTGTTAAACTCAAACAGAAGACTTTGTTAGAAGTGTTCTTTTTTTTCCTCACTAGACTCTCCATCTTCTTTAGCCCACAAATAGCACTGATTTTCTTCAAATCTGCCAAATGTAAGACATATTTACAAGCTCCACATTGTCACTCCAAATGACAAACAATAAACAAATACCCAACACTGCAGTGTTGCCATGCCAAAAAGAAACACTACAAACTTATGCATCAACCTATTTTTTTTAACCTTACAGAAAGAATATGTTTTGTGATATAGATCAAGAATATTAAGCATAATAGGTTTAAACATATTCAGCAGTATAGCACAATAGTTAATGTTTCATAAAAAGAAAGAAAAAAAAGAATTATGCAAGAAATAATTGTGCTTAGACCTACTCATTTCTAGTCTTTGGCCCACAAAATAATATCTAAGATATGAATATATTAAGGAGTCATTGAGTAAACCGTTAGAGTAGCATGTGTGTGTTTTACTATCCCCTCCTGCACAAAGCCCACTTAAGAATCTCCACAACTTTATGCTGTGGTTAGCTCATTTGTTTGAGTTTTCCTTGGGAGATTAAATGAGTACCTTTAACAAGAACTTTATTTCAAATCAGGACAAAACAGAATTTTGAATTGGAGAATGGCAGAATGGGGGAAAAAAGATAAAGTGATAGACATAAGATCATTGAAATTCTATGAGAAATGAGCAAGTTTTAGATCATGATGGCTAAAAGTTTAATTTTAATTATTACCTGTTTTAAACTTTTTAAAAGTGTTATTCTATGTAGGCTGAAGTTTTTTTGTCTACTTTTTTCTTTTCTTTTCTTCACCAAATCTAGAACTTACAGATAGGAAGTTACAAACTTAAAGTAATATTGCTAATATTGTTCAACTTTACTATATAAGTGAAACAACTTGAGAATCTTGCAAATCAGCTAAGGCAGAATCAAATACCGCATCTCTATTTTTTTTACTCCAAATTCAAGTCTGGCGTAAATGACAACACACTGTGGGAACTTTTATCTTCAGATAACAACAATAATACTCCATTGGCAGTCTCTCAAAAAAATTAAAAATAAAATTGCCATATAATCCATCAATTCCATATATGCCTATATACCCCCCAAAATTGAAAATGGAGTTTCAAAGACCTATTTGAAAACCCATGTTTACAGCTGCATTATTCATAACAGCCAAAAAGTGAAAACAACCAAAGTACTCATCAACAAATGAATGGATAGACATGGGATATGCACAAAATGGAACATCATTCAACTTCAAAAAGGAAGGAAATTCTGACACATATTGCAACATGGCTGAAACTTGAAGACTGTTATTTGAAATAAGCCAATCACAAAATGACATTGTATAACTCCGCTTATACTAGGTACCTATAGTAGTCTAATTCATAGAAATGAAATGTTCAGTGGGTGTTACCAGGGCCTCTATGTGCGAAGGGGAAAATGGGAGTTGTTTTTTAATGAGTATAGAGTTTCCATTTGGAACACTAGACAAAGTTCTGGAGGATAGTGGTGATGGCTCCAGAACAATGGAAACACAGTCAATACTACTGAACTGCATACTTAAACATGGCTAAAATGGTAAATTTTATATTTGTTGTACTACAATAAAAATATGTACAAAAGTAAATATTAAAATTATTATCACTAGTAAAAAAATTACAGAAGTGTAAAATTCTAAATTTTTTAAGGATGCCATTGTTAAAATGAAAGCATTGTTAAAAGCTCAATTCATTATTAAACTGGTCATTGTTAAAATTAAATCGTTGAACACAATATATATGTTGCTACTCTATTAAGCATAGTAAATGCTCTGACAAAATCATTTGTTTTGTTTTTGAGTCACAGAATATCTGCTGTTATTATATTATTACCATTTAATCTTAATAGGAAAAACACTAAGTATTTTGGGTTAAGACTGTAGACAGAAAATAACATTTTTGTTTCTTTCAACAAAATGGATTACATCTTTTTGTATAAAAATCTAAAAATAAAAGTTAAAGACAAAGACAAAACACAAAAAATTCACTGGTAAAGTCAACAACTTAAGGATATATTTCTTCTTCAAATCCCTCCCTCTCTCTTTTGTTTTCTCTTTCTTGTGGGGTAGAGGAGAGTGTCATCATTTTACCTATTAAAGTCCTATTTACATTTTTCTTATTTAGCTAATGATGACTTTAAAAAAATAATGTGTCTTATGTTTCTAAATTTTTGGTTATTTCTCATATTTTTCATTTGTCATGTGACCTATCTTTTGTTTATATTCATGATAGTAATAAGATCTCTCCTATTTAGTAAATCTACATATATTTATTGAGATTCAGTTATATTTTGTGCATTATTCTTTGCACAGAGAAATATAGAAATGTACAGAAATGTCTACATTCTGACTCAAAAATTGTATGAATATATACACAGTATACTTTTTGTTTCATTTTTTAAATTTCAGAAATCATATATAAATTTGGGTGATGAGAGACAATGTAATGCAAATTTTATAATTATTTTTAAACAATTATATAGTCTCCCACAAATAATTTTCCTTAACTTTCATTAAATCATTCACAATGACTTAAATGACAGTTTTATAATGCATGAGTGTGTTGATTGACTCCATATTTCCCTTCATCTGCATTTGTTTTTCTAACTTTAAATTTTTATACATATTATCTCTTTTCTTGTAAGTGCCATTGCTAGAATTCTATTAGTAGTCATAGTCAAGGGATTTTTGACATTCCATATTCTTATGGTTGTTAATGACAATCTTAATTTTCCTTTTGCTTCAGAATTTATAAGAAATTTTTCTTGTTAACTTTTAGTTGTATGATCTAGCTTAACTTCTAAATATTTAAATTTAAAAGCAGAGATACAAATAACTATATGGATATATATAAATATCCTGGTTCTGTATAGTGTGTAAAGTGATATACCATATTTTGCATTAAATTTGTCTAATATTTACTTATAAAAATTTATCTTCATTCTCTGATAAAACTTTAGGAAATAGATTGATCAAGATAACTGTAAAGAAAAACAAAACTATTAAGACCAATTAAAATCAATCTAATACTAACAAGGACCATGTCCATTTAAGTTTTATTTGTTGTACACATTCTTATATTTTTGGACTGATCTAAAAAGGATTTTTCCTACAGCTCAGTACTGACACAACAGAGAATTTTGACACGGAATCTCCATGCCTTCTCTCCATCTCTCTACTGTTATTTTCAGTAGTGAATACAACACCTTGAATTGCACTAATCTTTCGTATTCCCTATAACTACGTCTTTTTATGCAAAGTTGAAAGGGGGGCTTAGAAATATTGGTGTCTTCTTAAATAAGCCAAAACTCACTCTATTTCCCATTCTACCCAGGAGAAATCATAATTGTGTGATAAAGAGCAACACTTAAAATCATTTTGTTTTAGCTGTAAGGGAGAAAATTCTGGCAGTAGGGAGTGCTAAATGTAGAACAGTGCTGCCAAGGGAAGTGGATTATCATTCTTAGCATTAAACATATAATTGTTTTCCCCTTAGTTATTATATCCTGACGATTGTTCATAAGGTCCAGTGCATCCTTCTAAAAGTCTGAGTCAGATATACTACAACACCAGCAGAGCAGGCCTTGCTTGTTTTTGCCTAAACTACTAAATGAGTTTTGTTTTGAATATCCTTAATGATGAGTGTTCTTGATGTAGTAAGTCTTCAATAGATAACTATTAAACAGAAAACTTCTCCTCTGCAAAATTTGAAGCCATGCTCCGTGTGACTCCTGAGTGGCAAGTACATGGTGAAGACAAGTTATGGATCCACAAATGTCTCATTTCTAATCTCAGCTTGGCTAATTGCTTAACTGAACCTAGTTTCCTCATTAATAAATATGGAGTAAATAGTAGACCTCTTGTAAGATGTCTGCAAGAAATGTAAGACCTATTATGCCAAATTTAATATCGTAATTGTCAATAGTATCCAGTAAACAGTAACTGCTATTGTTGTTACTATTGTGTAAACTATTGTATCAAAGACTATAATACCTTCTTTAGTGAGTGCCAAGTCTCTGTTCTCTTTATAGCACTGTGCCTGGCATCTATTGGATGTAGAGTAAATATCACTTGAGTGCTAGATATTTTATATTATTTGCAGTCACAAGTTATTCTTACTAAATTATCACTTGGAACACACTTTTGCAAAGATCAGCTTCCTTTGATGTCTCAATGTCATCTGCAGTTAAAGTTCAGATCCTTTGCATGAAATTTAAATACTCTGTAATCTGGCTTCAACACATTGTTTATTCACTTCATACTGCTGAAACAAGCCTACACTACAGCCAAACACATCTCTTGATTTGTTTTGTTGTTTTATTGTTTTGCTTGTTTTTCACATCTGTTCTATGCCCATGTTTTATTCTCCATCTCCACAGAGAATTGGTTAGATAAGAAAAATGATCAGTAAATCTCTCGATTCTGTAGACTTTGACATAGCTTCAAAAGGTAGAAATTTTGGACCTTTTATTTTTATGTTTTGAGTACCTAACACAATACTGGAAACATAGGAAGCACTCTATATTAGGTGAAGGTAAGAATAAAAGGTAACAGCTATATACATTAAGAGTTGTCAGTGTGAAGACTTTACTGTATAAATTAACAGCAAGATACTAACAGAAAGTGGATGAAGTATGGAGCAGAAAGAAGCTGAATTAAGAAACTAACAATTTTGAAGTTGTTCAATATGTATTGCCCACTAAATAACCTTAGTTCAAGTCTTTTTTCTATAGAACCCTTCACTATGAGTTTCTCAGTTATTTAAATCTGTTTTATTGTTATTAGTTAACTCAATAATAGTAGATAACTAGGCGACATTTTAAAAATACTATTTTATTTTGTGATGGCAGTTTCTATTTTCCTATAGTCAATATTTAGACTGAAAAAATCACAGAAATATTACACACTTTTTCTTTGATCTGTTCTGAGATACTGTTTATCTACTTATCCAAAGTTTAAACAGTATTTTTTGTGCATGTAAGACAGCAAAAATACAATGTGATATATGTAGCATAAAAATGGTGTAGATGCAATCTGACCTGTTAAACTTTATTACACTCTCATGGTCTGTACAGCATTATGCAGTCATGATAAATGTTTACAGTAGGGTCAGTCCCAAGATTGATCTCCAAATGATAAAAGATGGCTCTGTTTTGTAAAACAAAGTTTAAAGAGCTGGGCATATTTAGTTTGGAAGTGTTCCAGTGAAAATAAAATAGTTTGAAATCACACAAATTCCAGGCCTGTGTTCTCTTAGAACATAATGTTATTAGCTGCCAACATTAGAAATGTTCTCTAATATCTCGTAACTACAGACTTCTCATTTATGAGAGTATAATAAGGATTTGTTCTTAGTGTCCCATGCAAATAACATGAGCTGATGTATATCCATTTACTGTTAAAATTACAAGTTAGCCAGGCTCGGTGACTCAGCCTGTAATCCCGTGCCTTGGGAGGCTGAGGTGAGTAGATTGCCTGAGCCTGCGGGTTCGGGACCCACCTGGGCAACTTGCTGAGACCTCATCTCTACAATAAATCAAAAATTAGCCGGGCGTGGTAGCGCGTACCTGTAGTTCCAGCTTCTTGGAAGGCTGAGGCGGAAGGATCGCCGGAGCCAAGCAGGTCGAGGCTGCGGTGGCCGGGAGCGGCCATTGCACTCCAGTCTGGGTGACAGAGTGAGACTCCAACTCAAAAATAAATAAATAAATAAATAAATAAATAAATAAATAAAATTACAAGTTATGTACGTTATTGTTGCCTTATTTTGCCTTTTATTATATTATTATGATAATTGGTTATTCATATATATGTTTATAGCTAATTTTATTTATAATTCCATTGCTTTCAAAGTAGCATTTGAAATTTATAGTAACGTGATTATTTTTCATTTAAAATATATTTCATAATTATATTTTATTTACACTATATATTTCATTTAAACAATACAATGTGCCACATGATATGTTGAATGAAAGAAATCTGGTTACAATGAAAAAACTTGGTAATAAACACGAAGCAGATGGGAAAGCTATAATAAGAAACATGAAACATGCAAGATATTGTAATTGGATGTAAAATTGTATTAAATACATGCTAACTTGCAGTTGAACAGATATATTTAATTAAATGCACCATTCCATTGTTGAATTCCTTTGTTTTAGATTGACACAAGGTAAGGAATTACCAGATCTAAATATGTAATTTTTCACATAGACTTGAGCTGTCTATCCATGGAAGCTTTTAAAGCAGAAATGCTTCTTATTCTTTCAGAAGATGGACTGCATAATTCATTATTTCTATGGTAATATCTTGAAAAGAAAATGACATTGTTTTTCCTTTGTACCCTGTATAGAATATGCAATAGGAGAATGTTGTTATTTTAAAATATTAGTTTTGTTCTAGATTAATTGCTTTTTTCGTTATAATAAGAAATAGAAGACATTATGGAATTAAGACACTCCAGGGTGTGTTTTATTGATCCACTAATACATGATTTGGGTGGTTAAAGCACTTAGCCTTTAGGTTTGAAGCTCATAATGTACCCTAGGCATGAATAAATGGAATAATAAAATGTGCCCTGAAGTTTCTTGATGTCATATTAAAAATAATAAAACACATGAACTGTTATATTCTGAATTCATATAAAATGTTAGCAATGCAAACATTCAGTACTTGCGGGGGGCCAACCCCTGCAAGTTTTGGGGAGTCCCTTGGAAGATGTGGCAGCATCAGCGAATCTGTAGGGACAGATATTAAAAGAAAGAAAGAGAAAAAGGGGGAGAAAGAAAGAGACTGAACTCTGTCTATTGCAGAAGTTGATTCTGTAGTAGGGATAGATATTAAAAGAAAGAAAGAGAAAGAAAGAAAGTGGACAACTGTTCAGTGAAATGAGCAGAAGTCGTTTATTGAAAGTTACAGCAGGTATTTATCCCCAAATTTTACACAGGCAGTCTCACAAGTCTTTCACGTGAACACAAAGCCAGGTGCAGGAGGGGCATCCCCCACCCACCAGATGCTTAGGTGTGAGGAGGGACAAACCCCAAGATTGTCTTTTTGTTCCTTTTGCTAGTTAATGCTCTTCAAAAGCAGTGCAACAGTCCCTACTAGCCTAATGATGTTCTGATAATCAATAACTTCTAAAGCTCACTCAATACCCGTGATGACTAACTTAAACTTTATTATCTTTCTATTCTATGCTAATACTACTTACACAATGCTACGGAAGCTCTTAGTTATAGCTTAAATCAATTCCTAAAGAATGTGACCCTGTCCAAAGATCACGCTGGGCTCTATAGGATGTGGCCCAGTCCAAGGTTCACGGTGGGCCACTTTTTGGAACAATAGACTACAATCTCTTAACAAAATGGCTATTCTAAAGTCTTATATATCTATCCTAATTTTTATGAAAGTTTCCAATTCCTAATTCTAATATATAAAGCTGATTAGTAGCAGTAAAGCTTCCAAATATAAACTATAAATGTACTAAGGCCAAAACCACGATGGTAGAAAATGGAGACAATGAAATTTCTAAAGTTAACTATATTCTTATTAAACCTAAAAATATCATGATTGATTATGCTTGAACTAACATGATTCCTTGACGTAGTATGACCTATTCTACAATACCTTCTATGAATAAAATAAATTCATTTCTATAATAGGTAGAAAAAAGACTTTACATTAACTGTAGCTAAAACTGGCCTAAAAGAATGCAGCCCAGTCCAAAGTACGCGCTGGGCTCTCAGGAATGTGGCCCAGCTCAAGCTTTGTGCTGGGTCATCATTTATACCATTGGAAAGCTGAAAACAGCTCTCCATAAGTATATACGAATTCTACAAATATACTTTAAAATCTTATAAAGAGGCTTGTACCGTGTAAAAGGCTCCCAAATGTGACCTGAGTTTGAATTATATCTAATACCTAAGCCAAAACCGCAGTTTATGGGAAACAGGAACAATGGGTTTCTAGAGTGAGCCATGCCTGTCACAATCACAGAGTCTTCAGCTTAGGCCAGCAGAGTTCCTTTAGGTTGTTTGTGCTGCATGGCAAAAGGGGGAGGAAAATGGGGTCTACGGCTCCCGAACACGTCCTAGCGGTCTTGGGGTCCACGGCCCTCCCTGATCCCTAACGCTCAGTGGGCCTCCGTGGCCAGCTCCCAACAAGTACTCTCATTTGAACTTAATTGACACTTTTAAAAGCCTTATAATATAATTACTAAACATAAAATTTTATTCTGCATAGTATATTTACTTAAATATGTTTTCTAAAATTTATCTAATGGATTTGAAAAAAATCTTCAGTAACTTTGAAGTACTCAAAGACAAATGTTGTATATGTAAGTATAGAGGTATCCTCCAGGAATATTCCTAACATCTTCTATTTCAAAAAACAAATCATTCATGATTTATTATATTATTTAACTTCTAGGTCTTTTTCTCAACTCTGAGTTAATTTATTTGTATTTAATTTACTTTAAAATGTATTTCATACTTTCAGTAAAGTAAGAAATGGCTCGGGAACTTAGCCAATTATTGAGAAACCAAAGAGGAATAAAACATTCCCACCTTTAAATGTTCACAGTCTAGAACTAAAACTGACATATAAAGAGAAAGGTATTATACAAAGGTATTCATACAAAGAGAAAGGTATTATAATTCAGAGTCTTATCTACTTCTGCCTATGGGATAGAGAGGGAAGGCTTTACAAACTAGAACACATTTTTCCCTTTTTCTTTTTCTTTTTTAAAGAAAATTAAAGAATAAGGGAATGAGGGCAAAGGCAGCAAAAAGCAGATAAGCTCAGACACCCTACCTAGTAAGGAGTGCTCTATGACCTGCACAAGGTTTTGAAGTTCTCCCTGAAGGCAATAGAAGATTGCTGAACACTTACATTGTTTTATTTATTTATTTATTTATTTATTTATTTATTTATTTATTTATTTATTTATTTATTTTTATCAAGGGAATCATAAGAGCAAATTTATCTTTTGTAAAGATCCCTCTAGCAGCAATATGGAAGATTCATTGTCCTAGAGTGAGGTAATTACAAAAGTTTAAGTGAGAGATGGTAGAGGACTGAAGAGAGTGGTAAGGAAATGTAGAGCAGAATTTGAGAGAAAAGCGTGAATTAAAGCTTTCTCCCTCTGCAAGACACACTAGCAGTCTTGGTGACTAATAGGATGTAGGATGTGGGGGCGAAGGGCAGGAAGTAAAGGAAGAGGACTTCAGAATATTTAGGCATCTTTATCTGTAGCAATAACTCATACTAACCCAAAGGGAATGAGTACCTTTAGCAATTTTACTAATCATACAAGACTCGGTGTAGTGTTATTTCCTTCAGGAAATATTTCCTCAGTAGACCTAAGGTCTCACCCTCTCTGCTCCCATATATATAGCAACAAATAGCTGATTTTGTAAAATCATTTTGAAATGCTTTTGAAAGGGCAACCCCTTGTCACCCACCCTCTCTCCCAACCATCCCACTAAAGGAGTAAACATTTATTTTATTTATTTATTTATTTATTTGAGTTGGAGTCTCACTCTGTCACCCAGACTGGAGTGTAGTGGCCGCTCCCAGCCACGGCAACCTCGACCTGCTGGGCTCCGGCGATCCTTCTGCCTCAACCTTCCGAGTAGCCGGAATTACAGGCGCGCGCTACCACGCCCGGCTAATTTTTTTGATTTTATTTTATTGTAGAGATGAGGTCTCGCCTGCCCAGGTGGGCCTCGAACCCACGGGCTCAGGCAATCCACTCTCCTCAACCTCCCAAAAGCTCGGGATTACAGGCTGAGCCACCAAGCCCGGCAGGAGTAAACATTTAAAAGACAGGAATCCTGTCTTATTTATTTTATTATTTCTAATGCTTAGTTTAGCATGTCAGTGCTCATCACAAAACACAGTCGATACTATTTAAATAAATTTAGCTGAGAATTATGCATATACATGCATAATTGACTTAGAGAACTTTGGGGAATTAAATCGGTCAACAAACAAGCAGAAAAACAATTTATTAAGGAGCAGTAGAGCTACTTTATTATGTGATGAGAATCATTCATAGCATTTTGCCCTCAGTACACTATTCTGCTTCTACAATAATCTTTTAAATATGTAAATCTACTGAGCTTATTTCCTTTGTTAGGACTCATCTATACTTTTCCATTGTTTTCCAAAGGAGATTAAACTTTCATAGTTGAGTACAAATACATTCAAGATCTGGTAACTTCTTACATCTGGAAGCTCATTAAAGCTGATCACCAGCATAGTCTTACATAAATCCTATAGTTTTACAATGTCAACATGTTCACATATTTTTCATACATCCTATTTACTCACGCTTTGATATTTTGCACGTTATTTTCATAAACTGAGGATTTCTATTTATTTTTCCAGTTTCAGCTCAAGTATCACTTCCTGGCGAAGGACTCCACTTTCATTCCCTGTCTGCTCCATTTTTCCATTCCATATGTATTTTTTATTTTATTTTGTTTTATTTTATTATTTTATTTTTTGGTATGGTATCTCACTCTATTGGCCCAGGCTGGAGTGCAATGGTATGATCATAGTTCATCACAGCCTTAACTTCCATTTTTATTCTAATATTTAGTATACAATATCATTATTCCTTCATTTTCAACTATGAGCTACACCTTACCCCAAGTCGAAGTAAATGTTACAAAGTTGGCACTCAATAATTACTTGTGAATAAACAGAAAAAAAATCATGTTGATGTCTCATTTCAAGTCCTTTAAGATGTTCATTTCAAGTCCTTTAAGATATTTATGTATGATATATTCTTCTCACTTTCTACATGAAAAATAGGAAATACAAAAATAGCGAACTCAAAATATTTGATTTATGACTTAAAAAGTAGAAAAAAAATATGCCAGGCTCGGTGGCTCAGCCTGTAATCCCGCGCCTTTGGGAGGCTGAGGTGAGTGGGTTGCCTGAGCCCACGGGTTCGAGACCCGCCTGGACAGCGAGACCTCATCTCTACAATAAATCAAAAAATCAGCCGGGCGTGGTAGCGCGTGCCTGTAGTTCCGGCTACTTGGAAGGCTGAGGTGGAAGGATCGCCGGAGCCCAGCAGGTCGAGGCTGCGGTGGCCGGGAGCAGCCACTGCCCACCAGTCCGGGCGACAGTGAGACTCCAACTCAAAAAAAAAGAAAAAAAAAGAAAAAAAAATTACTGAGGAAAAAATAAATATATTTTCAAAAAACACTAAAAACTTTATCAAGACCCTCAATGAAAAAAAGATAAATTTGTACTTCAATTGGAAAGAAATTGTGGAACACCCCAAAATTTAGCTGAATACAATAGTAACAGTGAGCAAATAAATTTGTAAACTTTTTGGCTATAAAATAATAACAAGAGTAACAACCAAAAAGAAACTTATAAACAATGTGTCAATTTATTACCAACCAATATGAAAAATTGACTCATTTGGTTCTTCAGTTCTTTGTGCTACAACAGGGGGAAAGATAATTAATTTAGATTTAGTTGCAAATTACAATTTAAGAATAAATAGTAAAATAATAGACAATATATAAATTCCAACCCAACATAAGGAAAATGAGAATCGCAGATATTTCAATAATGATTTCAATAATGAGTATTTTATTTCAACGGAATGGATTTTTTAAAAAGAAGGAATAAAACCATAATGTATAGGGGAAAAATAACATATATGTATACATATATACATATAAATGTATGTGCAAACCAAGCAACAATCAAACAAATAGTTTGACTCATTAATAGATTAAAAATTTTAATCTGTAAATGTAAATACAAAAAACTCAGTAATAGACATTCAATGAAGATTAAACAAAATAATTAGTTCTCTTATAAATCTGCATGAGCATTTTTTTTTTCCTGAGTTATATCTCATGATGTGGAATTTCAGGATCATATGCTATGGAGTCACATAGTAACATATCATTTCCTTAAGCATTTTCAGTAGCTCTCCAGATTGATAGCATAAAGTTTTGCCTTCAAGTTCTCCACAACACTTGGAATAAAGCAACATTCAAATATTGTCAATCTGATGAGTGTAAAGTAGTGTTTTTTTAACTTGAATTTTTAAAGTTAGTGGTGAGTTTGAGACTCACATCTTCCACTTGTTAGACAGGTATGCCTTCCTCTGAATATAAATTAATAGTTAACCAAGTTTTCATTAATTTCTTATTAATTGCATATTGTTATATTTTGTACATTGTAAATATTTCCCTAATTTTTCACATATTAGCTTTGTCTTGTAAGACAAAGAGAGCAACGAAGAACGAAACTCCTTAAGTTTGTTAAAGCAAATTTTAGTAGTTTTGATGTCATAGTTTGTGTTTATTGTCTCTCATGTAAAAAGTTACTCCACAACCAAGGTCTTAGCAATATATTTTGCCTTTATTTTTTAAGGAGATTTATGGAATTACTTTTAAAATTATGTGAACTATAGAATTTTGGAGATGCTGTTAGTCATGTTAAAGTTCACTTCTATTCCTAAACTGCTGAGAACTTGTTTTTTTATCAGAATATTTTTGATTGTTTCAAATACTTTGCATCTATTATAATGATCATGTGGTTTTTTGGTCTTTATTTTGCTAATTGGAAACTTCTATTTGTATATTTTCAAATGGTGAATTATTTTTACCTTCCTGAGTTGCTGGATCAATATGCTATATTTGGTTGACAATTTTTGCCTCTATGCCTCTGTGTTCATGAGGTACCTTGTTCCACAGTTTTTAACCCACTGTAATGCTTTTGTCTGCATTTACTATCTCAGTAATGATGGCACCAGAAAACAAATTGATAAGTGATTCCTCTTCTCTAATCCTCTGGAAGAGAATCCATAAAATTATTATAGCTTCTTTTTTAAGGGTTAAAATTTTCCAGAAAAATCACATGAGCCTATAATTATCTTGGAAGGTGCTTAACTACAAACTCAGTTGATTTTACAGATAGAGGGTTATTGAGGATATCTTGGTGTGTGTGTGTGTGTGTGTGTGTGTGTGTGTGTGTGTGTGTGTGTGAGAGAGAGAGAGAGAGAGAGAGAGAGAGAGAGAGAGAGACTGAGAGACTTTGTAATTGTGTTTTCCAAGGAATTAACTCATCTAAGTTATTGAATTTATAGGCATGGAATTGTCTATAGTATTTCCTATTATTCTATTGTTATTATTATGCATTTAAAACTTGTGGGTTTTGTAATAACAATGTTAGTAAGTTTTGCATTCTCTCTCTTTCTCTGACTTTCTGTTTCTCTATTTTTATTTGTCTGGAAAAAGATTATCAATATTATAAGACTCTCAAAAAGAAACAACTTTTGTTTCCATTGATGTTATTTATTGTCTTCTGTTTTAATTTTTTTTAATTTTATATCTAATCTTTATTATTTTGTTTCTTCTGCTTGTGTTGGTTTCCATTTGCTATTTATTTATTCATATTTTTATTTTAAAATTGTGGGGTACAGTTAAGGGTTAGGTATACAAATATTCATTATGCAGGTACCCTTGTTGATGAGGTGCACCCCCTTTTTGCCAAATATTGACTATCGTTAATCCCACCCCCCTTCTCCTCCCTGCCCCCCCCAAGTTTTCTATTTGCTCTTAATTTCTAGTTTCTTAATGTGGAAGGTTAATTATTGATTTGAGACCTTTTTATTATAAGCTTTTAGTTTTAAGAATATTCTCTAAGTTCTGTGTTAGCTGCATCTTACGAATTTTACTATGTGACATTTTAATTTTAATTTAATTTGAAAGTTATTAATTTGTCTTGAAAATTATTTTTTTACTTATAGGTTATTTTTAATTTTAATCATCAAATATTCTGTGATTCTTTTAGTTAACATTCTATAACTGTTTTGTCAATTAACTATCAAATAAAGGTATGAAATTATATTTTGTTATGACTACAATTCTTCTAAATTTCAGTAGGTTATGTTACCCAATATATGACCTATCTTGACAAATTTTCCACATACCCTTAAAAATGAGGTGCATTCTCCAGCTGTTTGGTGTAGTTTTAAGTTAGTTGATAATATTGGTTGTATGTTATATGCTTTTGTTTATTTGGGAGTTAATATTAATTGATTAATGTGAATGGTATAATTTTGAATATTTATGTTTCTATTTACAATTTTATCAGTTTTTTTCATGAATTTTAACTTCTTTTGTTAGATGCATACACATTTGGTGTCACTATGCCTTCTTTAAAAATTGATCCTTTTGGTTTCTGTATTTTACTTTTGTCACAAGTGTTTTTTTCTTATTTTGAAATCTACTTTGGCAGCTATTTCTATATTCATTCCCACATTCTTTGATTACTATTATCATTTTGTTACTTCTTTATACAATTATACTGAAAGTGTGTTTTTTTTTTTTGCAGAGTATATTAGAATATATAGCTAGGTCTTCTTTGGTAACATTCTTGTGTTAATCCAATTTGGCAATATCTGTTTTTGGTGGGTTTGCTTATTTACATTTAATGTAATTATTGATATGGTTTAATAACATTTACATTTTTATTATTACATTTCTGTTTGTTTTCTCTGTTGTAGCTGTTGTTGGTGGTGACTGTTGTAATGTTGGTATTATTACTGTATTGGCTCATTTAAGCTTCTGAATTTCCACATATACCTTGCTATACATGGTTGGGGATGATCTAGGAATTACAATATATAAATATTACTTTTCACAATCTAAGTAGAGTTACTATTTTATCACTTCAAATAAAATAGTGACCTTTTCACCCATAGGACCCTTTTATTTATGTCTCTCTTATGGAGTAGTTACCATATGTGTTACATACTTTGAAAATCCCCTCAGAAAATTTTATAACTTTTGTTTTCAATAATCATACATATTTTTAAAGCTTATGTGACAAAATATTGTTTATTTTATTTGCCCAGATATTTGCCTTTTCTGCTATTTCTTTGTTACTCTTAGGGTTCTAAAATTTTTCAGTTATTATTTTCCTTCTAATAATTTTTCTTTACTCTTTAAGAGTCCAATGGGAAGCAAAGCTGTTATTTTATTTTATTTAAAGATGTCTTTATTCCACTTTCATTCTAAAAAAAAAAACAGTATGTATACAAATCTGTTATCATTTTTTTTTTCTTTCAACACTTTAAACATATTGTTTCTCAGTATTTGGGATCTTATGTAATTGGAAAACTGTCCACTTGCGTAAAATATTTTACCTTTATCTTTGGTTTTCAGCAGTTTGATTATGATGGGATGATTCTAGGAAAGGTTTTCTTGAATTTTTCCTGTTTGAAATTCTCTGGATTTCTTTTCAATTATTTATTTATTTGTTTGTTTGTTTATTATGAAGATGTGAGGTACAATTCAGGATTAGGTACACAAACTGATTATGCAAGTACCCTTGCTGATGAGGTATACCCCTCCCTCCCCTAGCAGTTTCCCTCAACTGCCAATCCTACTCCTCCTCCCCTGACAGTTTCCCATTACTGCCAAAAGCTTTCTTATAGTATTATAATTGTTCAAGGTCAGCTTTGTAAATTTATATCCTTCACCACTCTTCTAGAAAATGTGCAGCCTTTATTTCTTCAAATATTATGTTTTCATCCTTTTTCACCTTCTGGGACTCCAATGACACCTGGCCATCTTGTGCCTCAAAATTATTGCATACTTTTTGTTTGTTTGTTTGTCTAGAGACCAGGTCTTGCTCTTGAATCTAGGCTAAAGGAGCAATGGCACAATCATAACTCACTGTAGCATCAAATTCTTGGGCTTCTATCACCTCAGCCTCCAGAATAGGTACAACTACATGAACACACAACCACTCCTCGATAACTTTTTTAAAAAAATTGTAAAGATGGGGTTACGTTTTAAAAAGATATTTATTCTCTCTGTTTTTCAAATTGAATAATTTATATTCATTTACTTTCAAGTATATTCCTTCTTTCTTCTATCTTTTTTCCTTTTTTTAAATTTTATTTTATTTATTTATGAGAGTCTGACTCTTTTACTTGAGCTGGAGTGCAGTGCCCTGATGATTGCTCATTGTATACTCAAACTCCTGGGTTCAAGAGATTTTCCCACCTAAATTTCCAGAGTAGCGGAATACAGGAGCTCACCACTGAGCCCAGCTACTTATTTATTTGTTTATTTATTCATTCATTCATTCATCTCTGTTTTGATTTAGTGGGTACATGTGCAGGAGCCTGTCATCCAGGTGATGGGCATGATACCCTGTGGATAGCGTTCAGCTTTTACCCCTCTCTCCATCACCTCTTTAGGATTGCCCCAGTGCCTGTCATTCCCATCCTCATGCCCATGTGCACACAGTGTTTAGCCCTGCTTATTAAAGATAACATATGGTATTCAGCTTTCTGTTTCTATGGTAATTTGTTTAGGATAATAATCTCTAGCTGGATCCATATTGCTATAATAGACATAATTTTGTTCTTTTTCATGGCTATGTAGTATCCCATGGTACATATGTATCACATTTTCCTCACCCATTCCACCAGTGATGGGCACCTGAGGTGGTTCCATGTTTTTGTTATTGTGGATAGTGCTGTGGTAAACGTACTAGTGCAGGTGTTTTTGGGAAAGTGATTTGTGTTCTTTGGGTATATAGCCACTAGTGGGATTCTTGAGTTCAGTCATAAGTCTAATTTTAGTTATTTGAAAAATCTCCAAACTACTTTCCACAAGGGTTTAATTAGCTTGCATTCCTACAAACAGTATAGAAGTGTTCCTTTTTCTCTGCACCTTCGCCAGCATCTGTTGTTTTTTACTTTTCAATAAAAGCCATCCTGACTGGTATGAAACGTTATCTCATTGTTCTTTTGATTTGCATTTCTCTGATGATTAGTGATGTTTTCTGTTTGTTAGCTGCTTGTATGTCTTCCTTTGAACAGTATCTGCTCATGTCCTTTGTCCACTTTTTAATGAGGTTACTAGTTTTTCTCCTACTGATTCATTTGAGTTCTTTGTGGATTCTGGATATTGGGTCTTCATTGGATGCAAAGTTTGCAAATATCTTCTCCCATTCTGTAGGTTGTTCGTTATCTAAGTTGATACTTTATTTCGCTGTGCTGAATTTCTTGAGTTTGATTAGGTACAATTTGTCGATGTTTTCTTCTGCTGCTTTTATGTTTGACTTCTTTGTCATGAATTAATTGCCTAGGCTGATGTCTAGAAGAGTCTTTCCTATACTTTCTTCTAGAATTTTTATATTTTTAAGTCTTACATTCAAGTTGTCAAATCTTTTTAAGTTAATTTCCATATATGGTGAAAGAAAAGAGTCCAGCCTCATTCTTCTGCACATGTTTAGTCAATTTTCCTAACATCATTTGCTGAATAGGGTGTTCTTTCCCCAGAATTTGTTTTTGTCAACTTTTTTTTAACAGATGAGATGGAGCCGGGCTCAGTGGCTCAGCCTGTAATCCAGTGCCTTTGGAAGGCTGAGGTGAGTGGATTGCCTGAGCCCGCGGGTTGGAGACCTGCCTGGGTAGGTGAGACCTCATCTCTACAATAAAATCAAAAAATGAGCCTGGCGTGGTAGCGTGCGCCTGTAATTCCGTCTACTCGGAAGGCTGAGGTGGAAGGATCGCCGGAGCCCAGCAGCCACTGCACTCCAGTCTAGGCGACAGAGTGAGACTCCAACTCAAAAAAATAAAATAAAATAAAATAAAAAGATGAGATGGTTGTATGCCAGCAGTTTTATTTCTGGACTCTGAATTATGTTCCACTTGTCTATGTGCCTATTTTTATAACAGTACCATACTGTTTAGGTTACTGTTGCCTTGTAGTAAAGTTTGAAACCTGGTAATATAGTCCTTCCAGCTTTGTTCTTTTTGCTAAGTATTGCTTTGGCTATTCTGGTTCTTTTTGCTTCCATACAAATTTGGATATTGTTTTTTCCAGATCTATGAAAAATGATGCTGGTACTTTGATAGATATTTCATTGAATCTATAGATTGCTTTAGGGCAATCTTGACGCTGTTACTTCTTCTAATCCATGAGCATGGAATGTTTTTCCATTTGTTTGTGTCATCTTTGATTTCTTTCAGTAGTGTTGTGTAATTCTTGTTGTAGAGGTCTTTCACCTGTTTGACTAGATGTATTCCTATATATATCTATTGTGTGTGCGTGTGTGTGTGTGTGTGTGTGTGTTTGGCTATTGCAAACTGGGGTGTGTTTCTAATTTGGTTCTTATCTTGAATGGTGTTGGTAAATTTTTTTTAGACATGTGACTTGCTATGTTGCCCAGGTGGATCTTGGTTTTCTGGCCTCAAGCGATTCTCCCACCTCAGTCTACTAAAGTGTTAGGATTATAGGTGTGAACTGCTGCACTCTGCTTCCTCTTTTTTTTTTTTTTGCCTGTAATTTGTTTTATGATATTTTAATTTTTAGATTTAAAATTTTTAGTAGTTTCTTTTTACAACCCCTCTCTGTTGTTGTTGTTGTTGAAAACTTCTACTTTTCTAATCATTTAATAATTTTCACCCTTCACGGAGACACAGTTATAATATTTGCTTTCAAGTGTTCAGTGATAGTTTCAACATCGGTTATTTGGGGAGTGTTGTCTCTCAGTTGTTGATTAATAAATAACAATAAAGTCTATGCCTAGTTCTTGATTATTTTGATTAATAAATTATTGTGTCACAAGTTTTTGAATATTATAACATGACACTCTGCATCCTGTTAAAATCTACAGAATATGTTGTTGTTGTTGTTGTTTTGTTTGTTTACTTGTTTTTAAGTCACTCATCAGATTAGTCTCAGACTGAATTACATGATCCAACTTCTATTCACTATAAACCCCTTATCAGAATAATTTCCAAAGCCTTGGCCATGATATTCTGCTACACCTAGTGTCCACCAATCAGTTGGTATTTTGTCTCTTCAAATTAATGTACCTCATATATAAATTTTCAGAGTGTTTCATATATTGATTCCGTTCCACAGCTTGGAAATGAACCATGGACTTCATGTATAGAGATATTTTTCTCACTCCATCTAATTCATTACTACCTCATACTCTCTGGATATGAAGGGCCTCAGTTGTTGGTATGGACTATGACACTAGGGTATTTGCCTCACTACACTCATTCACAGTTCCTACAACGGAAACAAAGCCACAAGAGAAGAGAGAAGGAAGGAAAAGAGGATTACTCCTACATTTGAAATAACAAAGATATCTCTCCCCAGTTTTTATAGTAAGAGAACATAATTTGTTTTCTCAGTGTTCTTGGTGACTTTAATCCTACCAATATCTCTGTCCACTGTCATCATCGTGAAAATGGAACTTTATAACTTGGTCTTGACTTGGGGTAAATCTAAGAGAATAAAATACAGAAAGTCAAAAAATGGGAATTTCCTCTCATGTTTTCCCTCCTATAGTGGTTGAGTTCCTAGTGTCTACAGCAGAAAGCAAGACATTTCCTTTGAGTTTTTGCTCTCCGTGCCTGTTGCATGTTTTCTGGATGCAGGCTGGTCTAGAGTCATAGCCAGAATAGATAGGAGAAAAAATAAAACAGAAAACTCACCCCATGTGCGTTCTTCTTTGAGTTTTTATTTCTCTATCCATCCACCTGCTACTATTTGCTTTTGAGTCTCCAGATACTTGTCTGTGCATTCTGCCTATGGTTTAAAACTTTATTCAGTAGAAAAGATAGAGTGATAGGTGTTTATCTTAACCAATTCTGAAAGTCCTACCATATATTTAAAAACATAATTCTGGCAGTTGATTGTTTTGAAACTAGACTGTAAAAGAGACAAGCATTGAGAATTGGGAGACCATTTATGAGGTAATTATATTACTTTCAGATGAAAAATAATTGTAGCTCTATGAAAATGGTGAGAAGTGGTTGGATTCTGAATATATTCCTAAGGTAATTATTCTGAATTAACTATAAAATTAATACTGTATATGAAAGAAATATTCTTTTTAAAATATGAAAAACTTCACTGCTTGCTCTGATGCATTGTAGCAGAATGACAAATACACTAAAAAATGAAAGATGTTTATGAATGACAACAAAATATGATGCATCTATGTAAAGGAATGCTATCTAGTAATAAAAGGAAATAAGGATGGACAAATTTGTCTGATATGGAAAGAGTTCTAAGATATATGTTACTAACTGAAAAAATAAGTCTGTAATATATTGTATATGGTAGGATATCATTGTGTAAAAAAAGGAACATAACACACATAACTATTTGTAAATATGTGAAGGAAAAAAAGTCTGGTAAATGATGATAGCAGGGATAATTTTTTTGCATGCATTCTTTCTGATTTATATGTATTACTCACTTAAAAGTTAAACTAAATTTTTTAAGTCAAAGTTTTATGGTTTCAATTTTTTTTTTTTTTTTGAGTTGGAGTCCTTCTCTGTCACCCCAGGCTGGAATGAAATGGCACTCTCACATCTACCCAAGTGTCAACCTACTGGGCCCCAGCGATCCTTCTACCTCAGCCTTCTGAGTTGTCAGAAATACTTGGAAGTAGAGACTAGGTATTTATTGCAGAGGCAAGGTCTCGCCAAATTGCCCAGGCTGGTCTTGAACCCACGGACTCAGTAAATTCACTCACCTCAGCCTCCCAAAGTGCTGGGGTTACAGGCTGAGCCACCAAGCCCAACCAGTTTCAAGATCTAATCAACAAATACTCATTAAGAACCTGCCATGTTTTTCAGACATTAACACATGCAAAGTTAAATAAGATTTTTTAATATACCTGCAAATTGTTTTTATTAAGGTTGTGTTATAAACAGACTTTGTTGTACTAGGCAGTAAAAAAGATCTTATTCAAGTTAATATATATTTTAAAGATTTAAAACAGGTATCTGTTAATAAATACCCATAAGCATTTTATTCCAGTGTTAACATATAAGTAAATTAACTTATTTTTTTATTATTTTTATGTTGTATTTTTCCCATCATTTATTTCTTCCATATATCAAATGAAATTTTCATGTAACTACTGCCATTACAATCTTAATTTTAAGGACTGATTGAGTTGGTATGCAATAATTTATTATTTCCCCAGTCAGATATTTAGATCGTGAACAAATTTATCCTTAATATTAAGATTAAAATGAGCAACTCAACACTCAAAGCTGTGTTCTTCATTTGATTTAATTCCTCAGATTAATTTGTGGAAATTAAATTATTGAGTGATAGTGTATGCATATTGATATTTCCTGATATTTCTTCATAAACTGTTTTTCTAAATTAACTTACTTGCAATAATTAGGTTAAGATTGTGTGTGATTTCATTTTAATTTTAGATTTTCATTTTTTTTATAATTGAGAAATGCATCTGATGATCTCTCTCCTATTTGATTCTACCTTAGGCAAGTTTTAATTGTTTTTTATTATATTTGTATATCTTCTCTGCATCTGCAGATTTTTTAAAATCAAATACATTGTATATCATGAGCCACTTCTACTGATTATTTATAAAATATAGAAACTTGGGAGTGGGAAGAGTACAAGTATTATTAAATATTATGGTTAAACAAAATGTTGTGCAATATATTCTCAGAAAAAAGAGAGGTGTGTAAGTCAAATTTGGCCTACTTTGAAACTAAACAACTTCCAGTATCTAGAAGGATCATTAATTTACAAGTCAGAGATCTGCTTGGACATGAAAGTATAATACTTAAAATGTATGTTATTTACTACTGTATATTAGAAAGGCATTTATAAATCATCCTGGTTGAATGAGAATATTTTACTCAATCGTATGTGAATTACTTAAAGCCAACCAAAAATTTTCACCATATACATCTAAGCTTTTATTTGTTTGTGAAACTAGAGTGAGAACTTTTAAAAGTATAAAAACTTACAAATAAAATCATAAAATTAGAAGATTTTATAAATTGTGACAAAAACTTGCTTTGTTTTGCAAAAAAACAAAATTATTTTTTAAAAAACCAAAAGATTTTTATCATAACAACCTAGATTGACTCTAGAGGAAGAAAAAGGACATGAAAATCAACAACAACAACAAAAAGTAAATAAACAAGATGCTTATAAACTCTCTAAAAGAGAGAACATATCAATATGTATAACACCGAAAAGGCATAATTATGAGTTTCACCATAACCTTATGAGCATTAAATATCAAATTTTTGCCTATTGTAAAAATATATTTAAAATTGCTAATTGATATTATTTCAAGTATTTGAAGGGATTTTTGGTAATACAGATTGAACTCTGAAAATTTAAATCATTATTTATTATGTGTTATGTACATGTATTTTCTTACACTTAGAAATCTTTCATTCCTGACATAAATCTAATGATCATTTTTTTAAATGTATAAATGAATTCCATTTGATATTATTATCTTAAATAACATCTGGACCATAGTCATGGTAGAACAAAGCGTTGGTCAATAGTTTCCTTTTTCTGTGCTGTGTTATTAGGCTCACACTAGTCTTGCAAAATAGAATTGGAAGCATTCATTCATCATTCATTTAGTTATTTGTTAAGTATGTATTGAGCATCTGCTTTGTATCAAGCATCTGCTACACAATTAGCATACAAGAAAGAATAAAGCAGAATTTGTGACCAAAACCCTAATAACCAAAAAAAAAAACTGTTAAGGTGAGCTTAACATTCTGCTCACTTCATTTTTCTTGGGATATTTGCTATACAAGACAGAGAGGGTGAATGGGTAAGAGCAGCAAAGCTTTTAGCAAAAGTATAGGACTTGAGAAATAAAAGTTAAAGTCTGCACCTCCCAAATTAACCATGAATCAGAGGGCTATAATTCCTGGGAAAAGAGAAGCTCAGAGAAGCAAGTCCTAAATTTGGAGTTTCTGACTTCAAAGAATCTGCCAAATTCTTAAGTTACACAGATTAAGAGGTCAAGAAACCACACAAAAAATGTTTTTGTTTTCTTCTTTATGTCTCTCTGACATTTTTTTTTTTTTTACTTTCTAAGACTATTTATACAACCCAGGAATGAATTATGTTTACATTTTGAAATTGGAGACTGTGACACATTCATGTAATATTAATTTGACAGCCCCTGATCTATAAAAAGTGACAACTGTCACAGTAGACACATAGAAAGTCCATGGTGGAGATGGTACTGGAAGTTATAGTTTAAAAACGCAAACAGAACAAAACTGAGTTATGTATTAAATTTGCTCATTACTTCCTGTGCTATGCAGTCCAGAGTAATTGACTAGAAATTTTTGTAGCTGTTAATGTTCAGTGGTCACGGGTATTTTCAAATTGCACCAGTAACGTGCAGGAAGGGAAGAGTTAACGACTGACTGAAGCACTGGTTGGTTCCTAGCTAGCTCATAAGTAAAGAATAACAGAGGACTTACATGAAAATATTCAAATTGTGGTAAAAAAAAAAAAAAAGCAGAGGATTTGACATTCTTACGGTGATATAAATGCAACATTTTGAATTCAGGAACATACAAGGATTAGCACTCTTAGTGGACTCCCAATAGGCTATTTACTTGGAGTGGAGATGACCTATATGTACAGTGTACATTTTAAAGGTGAAAACCCACCCTAAAACTACCTTAGTCCCTTATTGGATTATTAGTGCTCTACTTTACCACTCACCAAAGGGTAGAGTGAATCTTCTTTGAGGAAAATAAATTCAAATAGTGTTGTTCTAATTTTTTACACACAATATTTAACATTATATATGGAAATATACCCAGTCCTTTTGGTAATTTCTGTTAAGATTTTAAGTACATGGTTACTACTTATCTGTAAAACATGGTGGAAATAATTCCAATTAATATGAAACTCAGCAGGGCTTGGTGGCTCAGCCTGTAATCCTGCGCTTTGAGAGACTGAGGTGAGTGGATTGCCTGAGCCTGCGGGTTCGAGACCCTGGGCAACTTGGCGAGACCTCATCTCTACAATAAATCAAAAAATTAGCCCGGCGTGGTAGCGTGCGCCTGTAGTTCCAACTACTTGGAAGGCTGAGGTGGAAGGATTGAAGGAGCCTAGTAGGTCAAGGCTGCGGTGGCCGGGAGCGGCCACTGCACTCCAGTCTGGGCGACAGAGTGAGACTCCAACTCAATATATATGTATGAAATTCAGTTTCAAGGAAACTAAATAGAGGTATTTATTGCTACTAGGCTCTAACCAAATAATTTTAACAAAATGTTTAATTTTAGTTAGTAGATGTGGTTCATCTTTGAATAATAGAATATGATAATGCAAGTTATTAAATTTAAAAAATCCAAAAGGTTGATTATAGTGATTTGAAAGAAAATGTATGAACACAGCAATATTAATCTCCTAGGCTAAACAGAGACAGTTGTTCCAAGATTTTAAAAATTTACCTAGTATAAAAATTTTCCTCTCATACGACCCAGCAAACCCCCTTCTGGGAATATACCTGGAGGAACTCAAATCATTCTACAAAAAAGATACTTGTGCAAGCATGTTTGTTGCAGCACTGTTCACAATAGAAAAAAACATGGAATCAACCATGCTGCCCATTGAAAGTAGACTGAATTTTTAAAATGTGGTACATATACACTATGAAATATTATACAACCATAAACAAGGACAAAATTATGAACTTCACAGCAACATAGATGGATTTAGAGTCTGTAATACTCAGTGATCTATCACAGAAACAAAGAACTGAGTACCATATCTCACTCATAAGCAGACCCTGAACAATTATCATAATACTGTAAGAAAGAGATTGGCAGTAGTGGGAAACAGCCAGGAGAGGCAGCAGAGGGACACACTTCATCAATAAGGATATCTGATCTCAAATCAGGTGAAGTGGGGATACAAGTGAGGCCCGAAATTTACCTCTACAATGACCATTTGTATACCTAACCCTGAATTACACCCCATATCTTTAAAATAGAAATTTTAAAAAATTGCCAAGTAGTAAAAGTAAGAATAATAAGAGACTCATAGAAGGTGACATCATTGTGATATCTCTGAACAGCATGAATGAATAGAAGATGAAAATATTTCTGAACAAGAAGACAAGCAAACAAAACACTGACCAAAAAGTGCATCACCTATTAATGAATGAGATTCATATAGTAAGCTACAACACTGGATAGATGCACAAAAGACAGTGACGCAAAGTCTTCAAAATTCTGAAATTCTATCCCTAGACAAACTACCATTCAAGTGTCAGGGCTAGATAAATGTAGTTTTAGGTTTACTTTCAAATAAACCCTTTCCTGAGGAAATTACTTGAGGAGTCAGTAAAATCCATGAGAGAAATGCTTAGCTACAAGAAATGATAAAACATTCTAAAGATTTGGATTTTTTAAAAAAAGTATCATAGCAGGGCTCGGTGGCTCAGCCTGTAATCCTGTGCTTTGGGAGGCTGAGGTGAACGGATTGCCTGAGCCCGGGGGTTTGAGACCCACCTGGGCAACTTGGCGAGACCTCATAGTTACAATAAATCAAAAAAATTAGCCAGGCGTGGCAGTGGGCGCCTGTAGTTCCAGCTACTTGGAAAGCTGAGGCGGAAGGATTGTCGGAGCCCAGCAGGTCGAGGCTGCGGGAGCGTGCCACTGCACTCCAGTCTGGGCAACAAGAGTGAGACTCCAACTCAAAAAAATAAAAAATTAAAAAAATTAAAAAATTAGAAAAAAGTATCAGCTAGGTAGCAAGCCTAACAAAATCATTGAAATTAAATCAGAACATCAGTATATTTCAAGAAGAGTATCTTTTAAAATAACAATGAATGATATTTAAATAAATGAAGAAAAGGACTAAGGAATGAACATCAGTATTATAATGAGAAAAGCATTAGGTACTCTATCAATTAAAAAACACTTAGAAATTGCTTATTTATTGCTGAAATTTGAGAAATTAAAATATGGAATTACTTTGCATAATTAATAAGGCATAAATAAAAATCATTTATTTCACCTAGATGTTAAGATTTGTCGTTTATTGGTTTAGAGTTTGTCTCCATAGTCTGAATGTGAAGTATAATTTATACACATAATTCTGAGCTACCATTACACATTTATGTATGTGTATTTTCCAAATAATGCGAATGAATATGTTACATTATGTGTACTTAGAATAGACCCTTAACAAAACAATCATGAGAAACATTGCTACAGAATAAAATGTTATTTTGTCAACTTTTAATTCACATCATCATTATTATTAGCATTATTATTAAGCACATGAGGTGAATTAAAAGTTTAAAGAACAGGAATTCAAAGAAAAAAGAGGTAAAAGTAGGTTAAAATGACAATTTTATTTTTATTTTGTTGTAATAAAATTCTAGCAATTGATGATTCGGAAATATGAGTACCATCCTTATGGTCTGATTTTTCTGATTTTTGTAAAATAGCATATGCCAACGAATGAACCACAATTTCAATGTTACCCACACTTTTTGCCAGAACTAGAAGTAAATATGTGTCTGTTTGAAGTGACAAGTACTTAAGTTTAAAAACATCTCATAATTTTATTGGCAGTTAAGGCAGCACTGGCAAGTAAAATTCCTCAGAATACAAGTCATTGGTGATGTATACTCTTGGAACTGAGTCAAATGGGGTTTGTTCCAAAGGAGTTTAGAGACTGAATCTTCTTATTAAGCATAGAACTTGAAAGCATCAGTATACCCTTCCATACTTAATCGTTATTTCTAAGTTATGGATTAAGTGATCAAGTACTATAAATTTTATAGTCAATTTTGATGAATTAGTGTTTTTTAAAATATACCATCCATAATACAAAAGTTGTGGTTATCTTTCAATGTGCAAATTGAAAACATTTTATTTAAGTGGTAAATCTTTGTTAACTTGTTTTTCATTGTTAGTAATATCTCTTAACAGGGGAGCGGATGAACAACTTGTGATTTGTTAACTTCAAAGAATGAGCTACACAGCATTGCAGTCCATATTTGTATAGCAAAAACTAGGTAGCCTGTTTCTAATGCTGCACATTAAAATGCTTATCAGGATGAAAAATAGGCATAGTTCATTCAAATCAATTTATGTCAACCAATTTAAATTTGATTGAAATTTGGAAATAAAATTAATCACTAAATTATGTTTTATTATTTCTCTAGAAAATATTTTTAAATAAGTATAAAAAGTCAGTAGAGGAGTAATTTGAGTGCAACTGGGATTCCCCTTTAGAAACTGAGGGTCAGTCACAATTTTATATATTATGTTCTTAACATTTTTCTTAAAAAATGAGTATTGTACATTATTTTGAATAACTCATGTATAAATTATATCTGTATGTCTAGAACGTTTGTTTAAATTTTTGAAATAAAAAATCAAGACATAAGTATATGATGCATAAATAATAAAATATTAATCAATAATTTCATCTGCATTCTCATTTAAGAATGTTTATAGAACATATAAAACTAAAAAAAAAAAATCTATATATGGACCTGTAAATAGTTGTTTGAATAGTAATGAACTAAATGAAAGCAAGACATTTGATGGGCCAAATGTATTACATGATTAATTCCGTGAACAGCAGCCTCCATTAGAGTAATCTTTCATTTGGTATTTATGGTATCAATACTCCCTTCATACCCCTACACACACATGCATGCACACACACTGAGAAGAGTTAAAAGTATTTTGCTGCCTATGTCTTTTATATTTAAAAAAATTAAACACTTTGTATAATCTCTATTCAATGTGTATAAGATACAAGCAATTGAAACCTGTCTAATATTTCGAACACACTGAAAAGAAACAATAGGGAAAGAAAATCTAATTTTATATGACTATGTTATTTAACAGTATTTGGCAAAAGGTTTAAAAGTGCTATTTTTCTGACGTCAATTCATTTTTCTTTTTGTCTCAGGAATACTTTTCTTATTTGAAATAGCAAAACTGTCATAAAGAGAGGGGAAAAAAGTGATCTATTTAGTTCTCCAAGGCCTTTCCTAATCAATTAAAAGCAAAGCCTCTTTTGACAGAAAAGCAGGAGAGTCCCTAGCATAAGTTTGAAACTAAGTACAAATATAAAAATATTTTCATTTTGAATTGTAATTCATTCCCGATTCTTTGGACAGAACATCTTTCTTTCAAGTTTATTGAGAGTATCTGTACTTTTCTTCCTTTCTTATGTGTTGGCATCCTTGACTGTTCAACACCATCTATACAGTTTTCTAAATAAATTCCTTTTTAAATTAATATATCGGACTATCTATCTGTGCTGGAGAAAAGGGAGATTGTAAAGCTTAAGAATCTGCAATCCTCAATTTATTCTGGCAAATTATTCTCTTTTCAGCTTAGAACTAGTAACAGGTAACTTGATTAACCAAAAAGGTAGGATGAAGAAATGGCAGAGCTGCCAAACTTTTCCCAAGTCAGATCATCCCACTGTGGATTCATTGTTTGATGTGAAAGAAACACAAACATCAGGAATTCACTCATATGTAAGCAGACAGACCTATAAAAAACACACTGAAGATTTTTTTAAAAAATGTTTTCCCGCTGTTATGGTTTAACTTTAGTAGTTTGTAACATCAATAATTAACTGAATGAAGGTTCATAAGAGTTAAGTAGCTGTTCGCCAAGGAAAATAAACTGATAGGATGCTGATGTCTCCTCCCATTGTTGATGGAGATATATTTGCAAGTGTACACAGAGTAAGACATAGCGTTGTATCTTCATATGTATTTCTGGAATCCACATGAGGTTTGTCTTTGGACTTGACATACTATATTTCCCAATTCTTGATATTTCAAACCACAAATTTCATAATGTTTAACGGAGTACAATTTATCAATTTGTTTTAAATAAAATAAATACAATTTAAAATAAAATTTATCAATTTTTTTATCAAGAAAAATTGTGACTGATATTTGTGTTCTGTATCTACCCCAGGATCACAAAGCATTTTTTCCCCTATGTTATTTCCATGAGCTTACTTTTACTACCTTTTACATTAATATCTGCAGTGCACTTGGAATCAGTTTTTCAATTCATCTTGTAGGAACCAAAAACTACTTTTTCTTATTCAAAAACTTATCAAAATTATTTTTTGAGGGCTGTCTTTTTCTTTTTTCTTTTTTTTTTGCTATTCTGTAGTATTAGTTTTTATTTTAAAAGCAAATGTTCATATGTATGTACTTGCTAGCATCTCCTATTCTTCCAAAGATTTGATTTTCTATTCTTGTATTAATAGCAGTTTGCTTTTATTAGTAGCATTATATTAATGGTAACACCCAGAACAGTAACAATTCCAACTTGGTTCTGCTTCTCCTCCTCTTTCTTCTTTTTCCTCTTTTTTCAATTTGGCGAAAAACATTTTCAATTCAATATTTTAGTCTCAATAAACATGTCTATTAGGGTTTTAATTGTTTTTAATTAATCGTGAATTAATTGAGGGAACATTACATGGTTCACAGTACTGAATTTAACAATTCATTAAAATCACATATTCCTCTATTTCATGTTTTCTTAAATTTTACTTGAGAATGTTTTAAAATTTTTTATGTGATAGTATAGCACATCATTTAAAAACTGTACTCCTAAATTTTGTTTATACTTTAATTATTATATAAATAGTACAATTTCTAAAATATTTTTCTGATTTCATTTATTACTGCATATAATAATTTATTGACTTATTGTTGACTGTGAAAATGCATTAATTATATTTTTGTATATTCTTTTGAATTTGTACATATGCTTATTTTCTTAACAAGTAATATGATTTCACATATACTTTTATTGTTACTGTATACGCACTACAATGTAGTGATAGAGAGTATGTTTATTTTGATTTTTAATAGGTTTATAGACTTGTAAAATCATCAGCATAATTGAGGTTCAAAACATTTCCACTGTGTAAAAAGTTCTCTCATGGCCCATTGCTGCTGCAAATTCTCAATCCTGCTCTCAGTTCTAAGTAACCATATCTGCTGTCTGTTTCAACACATTGGTCTTTCCCAGGTATCCTAGGTGCAGTTATCAATACGTAGTCATTTCTGCCTGGATTCTTTTGTTTGGCACAATGCCCATGAGGTTCACTCATGTGTCAACATGTATCAGTAGATTGTTCCTATTTATGGCTGAACATTATGTCATTGTACAGATAACACAGCTTGTTTATTCATTCTACAATGGATGAACATTTGGATAATGTCCAGTATTTGGCTAATAGAAGTAGTGCTGTGATGAACATTCACATATGAGTCTTTGGATGACCTCGATTTTATTTCTCTAAAGCAGATACCTAGGAGTGGAAATGATGTCATAGGCCACTACAAAGGCAGGGGTGTCCTGGCTATAGGGATTTTCTGTGTGTGTATGTGTTATACACTATTGGATAGAATACTAATCAGATAAGCCAAAGTAAATCATCTGAAGTTTACATTTTCATCTAAGTAATATAAATGTAACAGAAATCTATCAGAATGTTGCTTAACTCAAATCTATTTGGGGTGGATAAACATATTTTTATATGCATTTAATACTAAAGCAGTTAGAAGATCGAGCGATCATATTTGATGGGGAGGATCAGGAAAAACATATACCTTTAAATATTTTCACTTAGAATAGACCATGTATAGTTTTCAAAGAAGTCTTCTCATTCTTTTGTCTCAGTTGGAGTCTTACTGTGTTGCCCAGGCTGGAGTGATATGGCATGATTATGGTTCACTGCAGCCTCAAACTCCTAGGCTCAAGTAACTGGAATTACAGACTCATATTACTACACCTGACTATTTTTTATTTTATTTTATTTTAAGTTTTTTGTAGATGAGGTCTCCCACTTCTGGTCTCAAGTAATCCTCCTACCTTGGCCTCCCGAAGTGCTGGAATTATAGGTGTGACCCGCCAGGCCCAGCCTATTTGTTCTTTAAAAATCTATCTGATGACCATTCTTACTGGGGTTAGGTAGTATCTGAATGTGGTTTTTGATTAGCATTTTTCTGATGAAACAAGCAAGAACAGATGCTAGCCAGGATAAAGAGAAAAAGGATCTCTTCTGCACTGCTGGTGGGAATGCAAACTAGTGCAGCCTCTTTGGAAAACAGCGTGGCGATTTCTGAAAGAACTAGAAATAGACCTATATGACCCAGCAATTCCCCTACTGGGAATATACCCGGAGGAACTGAAATCATTCTACAAAGAAGATACCTGCACACATGTGTTTGTTGCAGTTCTATTCACAGTAGCAAAAATATGGAACCAACCATGTTGTCCATCGAAACTGGATTGGATTAAAAAAATGTGGTACATATACACAATGGAATATTATGCAGCCATAAAGAAGGACAAACATATGGACTTTCTCAGCAACATGGATGGATTTAGAATCGATCATACTCAGTGATCTATCACAGAAACAAAGAACAGAGTACCATATGTTTCAATTCATAAGTGGACCTTGAACAATTATTATCATACTATAAGAAAGGGATTGGCAGTAGTGGGAAACTGCCAGGGAAGGGGCTAGGATTGGCAGTTGAGGGAGAGTGCTAGGGAAGGGAAGGGTATAGCTCATCAACAAAGGTACCTGCATAATCAACGTTTGTATATGTAACCCTGAATTATATCCACATTTTTATAATAAAAAAGAATATTAAAAAAACTATCTGAGATATCATTTCCTTTTTGAAGTTACCCTGATTACTCTCCTCTTTGTGCTTTCCCTCTTTTTGAAATGATTTTGTCTCCTATTGCTTCCAAAGCTCTTTATTTTATATTTTGTAACTTATCTTCTTAGATTATAGTATCCCTCTGTGAACTTTGTTTACTCTGAACACTACCTCATCTTAGCACTATTTGCATCAGGTTTAAATGTGCAGCCTCTGAAGCCAGACTATCCGGTTAGGATCCATCCTCCTTCACTTGGTATGTAACTTTAGCCTATTGTTTAACCTCTATATGCTCCGATTTTCTCATCTGTAAAATGGGATAACATTAATACTTTCATCATAGGATTCTAGTCAGGACTAAATGAGATATACATAAGAAACACAAAGTAACATCTGAGAAATACTTGTGTTCAAATAAATCTTAGTTATTTTCTCTTAATGACTGTTGTATTATATTTTGAATATGTCATCCACTGACTTGCTTGATTAAACAAAATACACTTATGAAACCTATTAATTTATCCCCATGGAGAATCCTACAGCATAGTTTATCATCCAAATAATAATGCACTTATCAGTGGAAAGCTGTGCTATTAATAATTATAACCAGGCAAGATTTAAAAAATGAAGGTATGTTCATCCTCTTACTAGGAAACCATCATTTCTGTACACATTGACTTTTAATTAATACATCTACAAATATTTACTCAAAGTTTTAACTGTGTCTTTCTGTTCTCAAACCACTATCATATCTTGCCTGGATTACAGCACTCACTTCTCCACCTTCAAAACATTCTTCTAACTTATCAATTATTTGAAATAACTCATCAATATTTAAAAAATGTAAAATTGATAATATATCTCCACTTTTAAGTGCTCTAGCAGTTTCTCTTTTCTGGCTCCAAGACATCCAATGGTATATAGATATCATTTAAATACTTTATCATCAATATCATCATATATTGCTTTCTGTCATCATCGCCATCATCATCACTGATCATTTTCTGTGTACCAAGACTTGTGTTTTATAGTTTAGGTGCAATTCCCCCTACAATCCTCGCAAAACTTCAGGGGGATATTTTTGTTATCTTCATGTATAAAAATAATGGTTTAGAGATGTGAGACAACTTGCCTAATATAACACAACGTGTGATAGATAGAGTCAGATTTCAAAACCTGATGGCCTGACATCAGACATTGAGCATTAAATTATATCGTACCCCCATAAATGTACTTTAAAAGGAAAATGGACAAGTATACAATTAAATATATTCCCTCCCCATCTGCATCTTGTTTCATTTCTGCTTCATTTCCTACCATGCATCCCACTTTACATGTATAATGAAGCTATTCTGATCTTTATGTTTTCTTCACACTGAAATTCTCATCTTGTCTGTAGGGTTTCACACAAGGTGAGCATCTTCCTTGAACATTTTTCCTATCCAATTTATCTGTATAACACTGTGAGGTGACGGCTTTTTTTTTTTTTTTTTGAGTTGGAGTCTCACTCTGTTACCCAGGCTGGAGTGCAGTGGCCGCTCCCGGCCACCGCAGCCTCGACCTGCTGGGCTCTGGCTATCCTTCCGCCCCAGCCTTCCGAGTAGCCGGAATTACAGGCATGTGCTACCACGCCCTGCTGATTTTTTGATTTATTGTAGAGATGAGGTCTCGCTGCCCAGGCGGGTCTTGAGAACCCGCGGGCTCAGGCAATCCACTCACCTCAGCCTCCCAAAGGCGCGGGATTACAGGCTGAGCCACCGAGCCCGGCTGAGGTGACGGCTTTGATCATACTTACTCAGTTATTGTTTTTATCATTTGCTCCACTTTTATTGGGTGCCTTCCTTCTGTTTCTGTTCTCTCAGTCACGGTATTGATACCGCTCTCTTTTAACTATGAACATTATTTTTCTCAGTCTCCTACTAGATAGTAGGTATTATGAAGGCAAATACATTGTCTCCCTTGTATAGCAATGAATTACTGAGTGCCAGCAGGCACATAATGGACACCCAGGAGTGTAAAATAAAAATTGCACTTGGAGTTATACAGGCAAGGAAGGCTACATTCAAGACTTCTTACAAAGGAGAGGTATTGAACTAAACTCTATTGAAACAAGGTGGGAGAATTTTTAAGAGCTCAGGTGAGCTAGTGGAAAATACGGTAGTCCCTCTGTTTTTGTGAACATCTATGGAATTCAGCCAATCACTGATTTTAAAAATTGTGGGGGGGGAAGCAATATTACAATACAAATAAAAAAACAATAAAAATAATTGCTTTAACAATAAAACAATAACAACAATGCAAATAAAAAACAATAGAGTAGCTGGGCTCGGTGGCTCAGCCTGTAATCCCTCGCCTTTGGGAGGCTGAGGTGAGAGGACTGCCTGAGCCCGCGGGTTCGAGACCCGCCTGGGCAGCGAGACCTCATCTCTACAATAAATTAAAAAAAAAATCAGCCGGGCGTGGTAGTGCATGCTCGTAATTCTGGCTACTTGGAAGGCTGAGGCGGAAGGATCGCCGGAGCCCAGCAGATCGAGACTGCGGTGGCGGGGAGCGGCCACTACACTCCAGTCTGGGCGACAGAGTGAGACTCCAACTCACCAAAAAAAAAAAAAAAAAGTATAATACCTATTTACGTAGCACTTATATTGTGTTAGGTATTATAAGTAATATAGAGATGATTTAAAGTATATAGAAAGGTATGCAAATACTACACCATTTTGTATAAGGGACACGGCATTCCCAGAGTTTAGTATTTTTGAAGTTCCTGGAATCAATGGGGGAGGAGATCTCCGTACCATAGAATGTTGGTTGTAAGGTTGGCCAGTATAATTAGGCCACTGCATTTGCCAATCATTTTTTTTTCTTTTCTTGAGTTGGACTTTCACTCTGTCGCCCAGACTGGAGTGCAGTGACATGCTCTGGGCCACCGCAGCCTCGACCTGCTGGGCTCTGGCGATCCTTCCACCTCAGCCTTCCAAATAGCAGGAACTGCAGGCGCGCGCTACCACACCCAGCTAATTTTTTGATTTATTGTAGAGAGGAGGTCTCGCCAAGTTACCCAGGCGGGTCTCGAACTCACTGGCTCAGGCAATTCACTCATCTCGGCCTCCCAAAACGCTGGGATTACAGGCTGAGCCACTGAGCCTGGCCCTCAATCATTTTTATCTAAATTAGTCTTCTACTTTCTCATGGAGACTAGGATATCATGCCCTATCTTTCTTGATTACATTTCAAAGGCATGGCTCCTAAAACCTAGACAGAAACTTTGGTTGTAAAACTGGTAAGAGGCAGGGAGAAGATTTACATCTCAAAGGAGCAAAGGAATATAATGGGTAGTGTTCTAAAGCTAAGAAAAAGAAATCAGGGACCTAGAGGGAAATTTGTCTATAGTTCAGCCAAACCGAGGGAACTTTAAGGGAATCATGGTTAATATCTATTTATTGAGTTCAAAGTCCATAATACAGCATAAAACTTTTGACATATAGTAATCAAGGAATTATTATATTGTATGATTTATAATAATAATTAAATAATTTAATGTATAACTTAATAGTTATATAATTTAAATAAACTTAAACAATACACACATAACATACAGGTTTTTAAATATTCAATCTAATTGATCTGAATATAGTTTTACATTTTTCTAATTCATAAAAAATACAATATCATTATAATATGGTACATCAGAAGTAGAGTTAAATGTTTTTATTTTATTTTATTATTATTATTTTTGCTTACAAACATATTTTTTATTTTAAAATTGTGGGGTACTGTTAAGGGTTGGGTATACAAATATGTATCGTTCAGGCACCCTTTATAATATGGTACATTAGAAGTAGAGTTTAATGTTTTAAGTGAATGTCTTCTGTATTTACTAAGGTTTTCAAGAAATTGCTAATATCTTTAAAGTACATTGTAAACAGAGTTACTCAACATAAGCATAGTAGGCTAGAAATAATAATTTTATTGCCACTAACTGAAGTTCTTGCATAATTTAAATAGTGTTTAATGTTGTTTGAATTATTGTGGCTATAAAGAATGTATATCCCATCTAATTAAACCTGTGGAATTTCAAAGAAGGAAAATTTAGTAGCTATATTTATATTCCCCAAAGTGTCATTGGATATGGTATTGGTAATATTTTCAAGGTAGCTTTCAACTTTTTAAACATTTAGAATACTGTTAATCACCTCATATGAAGGACAATAGTTAATTTAGCTAAATCAATCATATTGTATATTCTTTAAATTATATGACTTATTATTTTTTTTTTTTTACTTTTCAGCGTCATCTGTGTCTCCCAATTCCAGATGCCCAACCATTCTGCAAGTTTATTGGGCTTAATCCCAGACCTGAATTTCATTAACTGACCATAGCCTTTAGCTGAATTTCTACAGTAATGAATTCACTTGGTGAAATTTCGCATAGATATGGGGGGATGGGGAGGGGTAAACATCATCTACATTTGAAAAGACCAAATTTACAAATCAGTACTCTTTAATGCAATTTTTTTCCTCTTGACTAAATGGAGTTTATTTGCATGCATTCTAAGTGGCAGTGGAATGGGAAACTAAGATTTTTGTCATTTTGATTTAACACAGGCTCACCCAGAAAGCACAACCCTGATCTTGTGTGAGAACAGCTATCTCTACAGAACTTAAAACGTGAGTCTTGTGATTTGTATTATTGAATTCTATCATGCTATATAACTAACTTAGTGATTTGACATGGTTTTTTTAAAAAATCTAGTAATTAACAGATGATTAACTTTGTGTGCAATCACTGAAACTTAGTTTAAAACAGTTTATATGGTTTGAATATTTCCATTTATTGTTTATTGATAAGATATGTAAATAAGATCTCTCACAGATAATTATTTTCCATGTTATTTTAAATATGATTTTAAAAATCTTCTCTGTGACCAATATCCCTACATACTTAGAAACATGTAGCATCTCAGTTTTTTCTTCATTTTCCAAACGGAATAAGCTCTCAGTTAATGATGAATGCTTGGTGCACCTTTCTTATTTGCTCTGTCACAGATCTGTCTTTCAGCTACTCTCTAATAGTTGGCATCGCTTCTCCTTGTTTGGCCTCTGATAATTTGTCTTTGATAACCTGCTGTTTTGTTCCTGAACCTTGCCCTGGCTACAACTCTGGGATATCACAACTGTCAGAAATAAAAGTAAGAGAGCGAGAGGCACAAAGCCTGTGAAAGTTAGAGAAGACATAAGGCCTGGTAATTGACTGATGAGTTTTCAGCTGGCAGATAGTTTTCATTTTATCCCGTTTGCTGTCACAGTACCTAAAATAATAAGGGCATTTCCCCCTCAATAATGGACAGTGGGGGTTGTTTGCTTTGTAAGAATCTGCCAAGGCAACATGCCATGTGGCTTTATTTTTCAATATGAGGGTGAAACAAGCTTGCCTGGCTGCAGATAAGCGACTTAGAAAGAATCCTGTTCAGATGTACCTGTCACTAATTTATCTGGAGGTTTTGTGATTCATACATACTGTTCTTTGTGCAATGGAGCATTAAATTGATTTCCTCTGGGAGCAGGTCACATTCAGGGGTCGTCAGACCCATGCGGTTGGATGGTGCATGCTTGATTCATTTAGCCTTTTGCTACTGAATTTTTATCTATTAGAAGGCTGCTAACTCGGGCATTTGTTAGATGATTCCTTGAAACATTTCAACAGCAAAGGGATTGACAAAAACTTGACTGTCATCTCTTAATATGCAACTGTTTATAAAATGACAAAAAACCAATCAGCCCTTCTCTTAGCAGCCATTTCTTCTGATAATTAAGTATTTATAGATATATTTTTATTTAATGGCTAGATTGTGATTTATGCCCTTCCATGACTCTTTTATTTATTTATACAAAGAGATATATACTTAAGCTCATTAACTTATACTGAAAATATGCAGAACAGCTTCTAAACAAGTCTCACAACAACAACAAAAGCTTTAAAAAATAAAGATATTTTCTATTTACAATATGGTTTTCTACTGTGGAAATTTCACTTTGTTACTCTGCATTCTCTGAAAGACAATGGCATACCTTGTAAAATGAAACAAATACTGGTATGAATTTGAGAGGAACATAAAAGGAAATGATGTTTATTTTTGTGTGTTTAGATTATGCTGAAAGATTTGAGAAACTTAGGGATTTGGGGGAGGGTATAGGATATTTAGAAAAAAACAAATAAAAATCTTGCTTCCTTTTATTATTTCCTTGATAGGGTGTGTAAAATTAAAACTTAATATCTTTCCTTGGGTTTTAAGTGTGCTTCATTCTGTGCAAAATTAAGCCAATAAATGGCAAAGTGGAAATTAAATGAAAGCAATCAGTGAAATCTTTCTGAAGTATTTTTAGCATGCCATGACAGCAGTCTTTGCTGTGGGTAAATGAGCAACATAAACAAATATGTTTTTTTTTTTAATTTGAAATTGTTCGTTATATTCTCTATTGCAATGAAAAAACAAATGTGATCATTTTATAATGGCAAAAGAAAGACTCTTCCTACTAGATAAAATGATGACTTCATGCAGCATTTTACATGGTAAAAATTTTAAATTTGTCCTAACTGTGAAAATGTGGAACATTCACCATAAACCAGAATTTTCTTATTTATAAATTAAAACATAACTAGGGCATTACCGTAGGGAACCTAGTAGATACTTCATGCATAATTTACAATATTAAAATGAGATATTCTTCACATCTCCCAAGACTTAAATAAGACTGTGACCTTAAAACCTTGTAAGGCCTCCTAATAAACAGGAGTGTGAAATCAATATTTTTAAGATTATTATTTTAGGACTTCAAAATATTCTAGTAAGCATTTCTCTGAAAGAAAAAAAAAGCAAAGAAAAAAACCTAGTTCATAAAACTAGGGAAAAGAATATCATATACCATCTGCAAAGTACACATGAGTAGGTATATTTTTGCTCTATTCTTTTTATCCTGAAATTTGGTTTTCTACACAGAATTTAAAATGGCTAAACTTTGTATTTCCCATCTTTAGAAATACTTATTGTACACCTCACTTGGGAAAACCATTTGCAAAAAAGAATTAAATTCATATTAATGTTAGAGAAATTAAAATAATTATTTTGTTAGAAACATTTAAAAGATTTAACAAACATTTTATTGCTCAGAGTATAATGGTATTTTTAAACAGTTCTATCTTCCATGAATTTTCATCTGTTCTATATATACATGACTAGTTCCCCATCTCTCAGACTGTTTAAATAGCCTAAAGTTCTCTTTGGAAATATATTTTCTAACATTTCAATCTAATCATCATCTCTTACAGATTTCTTTGACTTCATGGCACTTGCCATAATTACTACGTTTTTTAAATTATAGATATTTATCATTTATTCTTGTAACTCTCCCACAAATCTTAAACACTATATCCAGTGCCTTGCACATTACCTGAAATATAATAAGTAGCCAACAAAATTTGTTGACTGAATGAAATCAGATAATAGACAACAAATAATTTTATAAATAAGAATTTCAGAAATATAGTATATGTAGTAGATACACAGAACCAAAATTACATAAACGCTGATTTATTTAACAAAATATTTGCATGTTTACTTTGTGTATAAATAGAAAATTCAGCAACCTTCACACTTCAATAGTTTCTTTGCTACCCAACTAGAGCTAACAGAACATGTTAGATATTAAATTTGTCTACCAATATATTTTCATTCATTGACAGGTTCATGGCTGATACCCCCTGTAACAAAGACAGATTAACAAGAGAAAAGTATCACAAATTTGTTTAATCAAAGTCTTCAAGACACCTATATCATGTAAACTTTGATTAAATAAATGTGTTATACAAGAATAAATAATAAATATCTGTAATTTAAAGAATAATAAATATCTATAATTTAAAGAATAATAAATATCTATAATTTAAAGAATAATAAATATCTATAATTTAAAGAGAGTTACAAGAATAAATAATAAATATCTATAATTTAAAAAACTTAGTAATTATGGCAAGTGCCATGAAGAATATTTACCAGAATGCCCTAGTTATGCTTTAACAACTTGGATTTTGTGAAGAAGATACGGTCATATAAAAGTATGATTGGATAAAAACGGTATGATCTAATCGCAATAAACTGGGGAGGGTTAACTTGGCAAGAATTGTTTGACAGAATTTTTTATGTGTGTGTGACTTCTGTTTGGAAAATTTTTGACCCCCTCCTGTTGTAGGGTGGGACATGAGAGTTTTAAAAGAGATAGAGAGGGAGAAGTTCAGAGAGACCTTTCTGCCTCTACAGTTTTCTTGATTTTCCTCAGCTTAAAATACTCAGTAGGCCAAGATCCCACATTCTGTAGCAGCTTTTGTTGCATCTCATCACATGAAATACATAACCAGTATTACCTAGAAGGAATTCTACAACTTTCTGTGGATATCTTTTTAAATAGTTTAAAGAAATACGAATATATATTTGATTATTAAAAACATCTCTTCATTTATGTTAAAAACTTTTGTTGAGGGTTAATGTTGTATGAAACTATGTGCAAAGGTCTACAAGGGATTTACCATTGTAAATGCTTAACTCTAAAGTTGTGAAATAAATATGTCGTTGGGAAATTCAATATACACTTTGAAAAAATACAGTAGACTTTTAACAACAAAGTGGAAGTTGACTATGTTAATAGTATTTACCAGAATGAAAGTTTATTTTAGCTAAAGGAAGCAACGAAAGTGTATTTCAAGATTAATTTGATCCTACGTTTTGGAGAAAGCTGAAAGATTATTGGCATAGGGAATGGTATCAGAAAAGGCATAAAGAAGGGATTTAGTAAGACTTAATTGCTTATTTTGACAGGTATTATCGACTAAATGCAGGAGAACTTACAATGTTGTTTGACAATTGCCATGGATGGAAGTATATTTGAAAGGGGATTAGGATAAAATTACAGAAGATTGAATACTTAGTTTAAGAAATTGGAATTCTGTTGCTACGTATCTACGTCTTCTAACTGACCAATCTCTCCTTATCTTAGTCATAGAAAATAAGAATGTGATTATTTTGAAAAAGAGTCCAACTATGCAAATCGGGTACTAATTGCTATAAAATTTTCCTCTGGAGTATATATGTTTGTATGTGTGTGTGTGACTTAATCTGGCTATATTTTACAAAAAAATAGAAGAGTCTTTAGTGTCAAATATTCGTTATAGCGGGCTTTTCTCTCAGGGACACATTTGAGTAAAAATTAATAAGAATGACAATTTGTAAAATAAGAAAAAAGCTTCAGATGTTTAATTAGAATCTTGATGACCAAAAGAACAAAATATCTATAGCATGCTACTTTCCAAATCATATTGTATATCACACATAATACAAGATGTAAATAGGAATTTGTGATTATTTTATTTTATTTTTATTTTTATTTTTATTTTTTTGAGTTGGAGTCTCACTCTGTCACCCATACTGGAGTGCAGTGGCTGCTCCCGGC